>NW_010299265.1:0-5216 GCF_000700745.2 Antrostomus carolinensis | reverse complement strand
TTTCCCTACCATAGGGAAAGCAACTCATCACTGACTCCACTTTCATGAAGGAAATCCAGATGAGGACTCCCTCATCCCTGTTCAAGGGATGTTCAAGGCCAGGCTGGATGAGGCTTTGAGCAACCTGGTCTAGTGGAAGGTGTCCCTGCTGATGGCAGGGGGGTTAGGACTGGATGATCTTTAAGGTCCCTTCCAACCCAAACCATTCTATAATTCTATGAAGGTGTACATTAACATTACAGCTGTGAAAGCCCCACAGTCGGGGCAGCCAGCAAGCAGCTATAAACTAAAAGGAATTGATCTTTTCTCATTTCTTTCAGTCAGTCTAGGATTGCCACCAAGATACTGTGCCTAACTCCTCTACGTGCACATGGACACCAAGAAAGGTTCCCAAGCAGGGCTTGAACTGTGTATAACACTGCTGAAACAGCAAAGACTATTCACAGTACACAAAGTTAACACCCTATGTGGTGCAGGCTTCTAATGATGGTTTAGAAATGAAATATATAGCAGGGGAAGAATGTGTCTTTAGAACTTGCATTTCAGTGTTTCCAAAATATAAGCCACATTGCCTGATGGTCAGCAACTATTACTTTAGTCCTGCAGCTTTAATACATTCTTAGTACCTACTGAAACCAAGAGATTCCTCAGACAGGAAGTCTACAATTAACCTGTAAGCATTTCATAGTCAGGTCACAAATACCTTCTGCATAATTAAGATTTATTATAGAAAACCAACTTCAGTCAGGTTACTGTAAAAGATTCTGAAAAGACACAGTAGCTATTGATCATAAGCAACTTGCTATGCTTCTATAAAAACAGGAAAGAAATCTACATTAGAGGAGTAACTTCCTGCAGTAGTTTAGAATTATCAGACCAGTGCTAAGGAAAGAGGCAGATCTGGTACAGTCAAGGTTGATAAGCAGTCGCTGTTCAAAGAACAACGAAGAGCACTTGAAAAAAATCTCCCTGCTTACTACTCCTTGCACTGTGTGAAAAGTGATCCAAACTGGTCACCACCAGAGGATGGATGATCACAACCAAGGTGATGAGAAAGTGCAGCCAAGCCCTGAAGCTGTTTACAGATCCGTTTGCATGTAGAAAGCAGACTATTCGAATCTCTTTACCAACCTCAGTTGGGCAAGTGATCTTGGTACATCCTGTTTCTTTGGGATTTAAAAAGGTACTACAGATCAAACAGACTACACTGCAAATTCCCATGTCAGTCAGCCTGTAGTAAAGGCATACTAAAGGACAGATCACAAATTTTTTATATGACTGTCAGCTCAGAGGGAGTAGTCACTGAAGCTGACCTACAATGAGACACTGTAACCTGAGAAAACAGTTAATTTTGCTGAGGTCCAACTGAAGAGCACTGATGGAAGCAGGAGGAACAAAGAGGAAGAAGACATTAATGTCACCTGAAGGGCTAGAAACACGACTGGGGTACCATATAAGTCAGCTGAGGTACAAATAAGGACTGTGTGCATGCTTTTAGCCTTTGGTAAGTGAGGTAGAACATGACAGTCTCACTGCACTAGCACATCACAGGTGACACACTGAGCCTGCTGGTGTGCCAACAGTAGTATGTTGTACCCTAAATGTCTACGGGACTGTAGAAAAAAAAAGAAGCTGAGTAGCTGTCTTCCAGAAGAAGAATCAAAAGACAGAAATGAGACAACAACAGTAGAAGGGAAATTTCTGTCAGGAGATGATGGGAGAGAAATAGGTCGTGTTCTAGTTCCACGCTCCTTCCTTCATGTGCACGTGCAAGCATAACAGACACACTTGCGCAGAAGAGCCCTACTGTGCTTAGGGGAACCGTGGGTACACAGTGGCAGGGCCTTTTCAAATATGACTTAGTAACTGGGTGGTCAGAAGGGCCTAGCTGAAAAAAAAGTGAAAAGGCACATAAGGGATTACCAGTTGATAGTCCATGAAGGGGTTTGGGCTGTTTCATGCACAAAGGAAGCATATGGTTCTCTCTATGAAACCAGTAAGATTTACAGCTCCTGTGACAACAAATTTTCATGCTTGCTCTTATACAGTCCAACTCCTTCCCCTGAACAATTTCAAAGCACAACCACTAGTTTATTACCCTACAGCAGCAAGCAACTAAAGTGGAGAATAGGCTAGAGACCTTCTCTCCCACCAGGTGAGGTGGGGGGAACCCTGGATTCAGTGCCCAGCAGAGTCAAACACTCTTCCTGATTCTGCCACCAGCCTCTCAGGAAAATTTGCCAATGTGTTTTGGGCTCTCCCATATCTCTAAACAGAGACACAAACTTCTCTGTGAAATGCTTCAAATTCCACAGTTAAAATGCATGAGCTAAATATTATCATGGCTGAACCCCACAGAATCTTCGCTCCTGGATGAAATCAGCCAGACATTTCTAAACATTGCTTTGCAGTTTGCATGAATAGCCACATAGTCCACTCCAAAATCAACTAGAAAGTCAATTCAGAACTGAAAGTAATAAACTCATCTCTAGTGTTGGAGAGCAATGCTTCAACAGACAGCCCTTAACCTTCCAGAATGAATTTAAAAAAAAAAAAAAAAAGTTACTTTTGTGTAAAACAGTAATGGGGACCAACAAAAGCTTCTATTTCCAGCCCTCTCCTAAGTTGTCGCTGGCTTTGGGGGGTGTTTCTTATTTGTTTGGGGGTTTTTTGTTTGTTTGGGGGGGGGGGGGGTTTTAATTGGAAGGGTGGGGGGAGGTGTTTTATTTTGGGAGTGGGGAGGAGCAGAGGGGAGAGAGCCTACTCTATGCCCATTGCCTATGCTGAGACTGATAATTAATTTGCCAACAACAAGATGAAAGGCACTTGAGAATTTGATTTTTAAACTTACATTTGTTAAGGTTATTTGTAAGAGTAATGGTTTACCTGACTTTCCCACTCTATCATGAGAGAATAACACAAAACTCCTTTAATACTCCAAGATAATGTATCAACTCTTTTTCATCCAGAACTTCAAATGAAGTGTTTTAGATCACCAAAGAAAAATTTTATGAACCTAAGTTTTTAGGTAGGCAAAAAGATCAGAATGGTTTAGATTGAAAGGGACTTATAAAGGTCATTTAGTCCAAGCCCCATGTGATGATCAGGAAGATCTTCAACTAGATCAGGTTTTTCAGAGCCCCATCCAACCTGACTTTGAATGTTTCCCAGGGATGAGGCATCCACCACCCATCTGGACAACCTGCTCCAGTGTTTCACTCCCCTCATCATAAAAAACTTCCTTATATCTAGTCTAAATCTACACTTATTTAGTTTAAAACCACTACTCCTTGTCATATCATTAAAGGCCCTATGAAAAGTTTATTCCTATCTTTCTTATAGGCCCCTTTTAAGTATTGATAAGCCACAATAAGGTCTCCCCAAAGCCTTCTCTGCTCCAGAAGGTGTTCTATCCCTCTGATCATTTTTGTGGCCCGCTTCTGGACCTGTTCCAACAGGTCCATGTTTTTCCTGTGCTGAGGACTCCAGAGCTGGATGCAGTACTCCAGGTGGGGTCTCACCATAGCAGACTAGAGGGGCAGAACAACCTCTTTCCACGTGCTGGTCAAACTGCTTTTGATGCAGCCCAGGATCCCTATTTACATCATAAAAGCCATGTAGCAAGACTGGTAGTCCTGCAGCGAAGGTAGAAAAATCACAAGCAAGTCAGTACTGAGAACTGCTGACACCAAGTTGACATGTTTCAGGAATGAGTGGGGACATCTTGGTCTCATTTCTAAACTGTCCAGCTTTTAGCAGCTCAATCTATGTTACTGCATACACCAGTGTAAGTACAGCTGGGATTTCAGAGTGCAAATCTACTGTGTCATTAACAGGCTCTGTTCAAACCTCATTTGCTGATAACTGTGTTTCCTTCAAATTTCTTTCTTTCCTCCCTTTCTTAAGCCATGATCAACTCCTAAATCTATGCAGTAGATTTATTTCAGCTACTACTGAGCACTTACATGCCTTGCGTCTGGTATAGTTCTAAGGACTTCATACTCACTCAAGTTTTTTTTCCACACATTAAAATGGAAAATGGGAACTGCCGAGAAGAACCTGATCTCTTCAAATCTTGACGTCAACAAGCTGCTGATCACAGAGCAACTTACCCTGCATCTCTGTTTCAGTAAAATTCCATACTGCTTTATCATTTAATTAATGCAGTCTAGGAGAGCTACACTAAAGTATTGCTACTACATTTGCAACACCTCTGAAAGCTCAAAGAAGGATCCATACAGAAAACAAAGCATGTTTGCATGTAGCAGTCCTGTTAACAAATTCATATCCAAACTCAGGTTTTCTCTGGACTGGCTTCCTAAGTCTGCAGTTCCCTATCTTGAATACTTTCCACTGTTTTCAGGTTTCTGCCAGGGCAAAAATGGTTCTACCTCCCCTCCAGCTAGGGCCCTGTTTACACCTCCAGTCTGCAGAGGTAAAGAATAGCTACCAGGAAGGATTATAGTTCTTTGTACTTGACTGTCATTACACAATGAAGATGTCCATAACATCAGTACCAAATAGTACATACTGCAGAATGCTCTTCACAGAAAAGGTGTTCTACTCCATTTTAGACAACCTTTCCTTAACTTCTGTTGTTTTACCCTTCTAGCTTTCCAGACAAAACTTTGCACGCTCCAAATTCCTCCCACTGTGCTCAGCCTCAGCAATAATATCCAAAAGTTAACACAAAAATATAGTACTGACTCATAAACCCCATAATTCCTCTAAACATTCCAGATATATATTCCCCTTCCAAAGGTAAAAAGACTAGATTTGCTTTATAATTAAATAAATTCCAGGATACAGACCAAACCAGAAAAGGGAAGATTATCAGATCTTTTTCAGCTCTTGAGCTATACTTATGCTAGTAATGTGCTAATTTTCACTAAGCACAAAATGGACAACTGGTGTTTTCTTCCTTTTGTATATATAATGCTGAAGTATACATATATGAGCCTAATCGGTCTTGGATATAATTTCTGCCCAGGCTAAGAAGCCCCACTATTCTTATACACTTCTCTCACAGTAAAAGACATCTGAAGAAACCAAAGAGCCACTCTACTACACATATTAGCAGCAGACTCCAGGGCACATCTACAGTGCACGAAAACAGTCATAAAGAGTGAAGATGGCACTGCTTGGCAGGCTTCTTGCATATTATGTCCTATTTACACCCAAATTTTACTTGGTCCTCTGTGGTGGGTTGACCCTGG
>NW_010299264.1:0-21393 GCF_000700745.2 Antrostomus carolinensis | reverse complement strand
GAAAAAGAAAAAGAAAAAGAAAAAAAGAAAAGGAGGAACTGAAACAGTGCTGAGTATCCACCTGGCACTAATCTAAGTCAAACATGCCACATTGCAACTTATTTTTGAGCAGGCTGTAGTTCAGGTACTGCGTTTGTTTCTTGTACAAACTGCAGTACAGAATCAGACATTCTTTTTTGTGATGCACTAAAAAAAAAAAAAAAATCTAACAAAAATTCAGTTTTAAATGGGAATAGCTTATTAAAATCCATTCTGAAGTGCGAGTGCATGGGGATGTTGTGTGGGACTGACTGCAGACCTGCCCTGGGAGCAGGACATCAGGAGGAGCACACCACTGCAGCCTGCCCCTGCCCTCTCCACTGCTCTTTCACAGCTGCTGAAGGAGAAGAAAGCTGGCGGTGAGGCAGGAACGTTACTTACCCCTCATCAGTGGGTTTGATAGAGACGTTGCAGATGCCTGGCCTCCGGCTTCTTGCAATTTGCTGTCGTTTTGACTTGTTCCCTCATCATCCATCTCAGCCTCGTCTGTCCAATTTCTGTTTTTTCACTTCGTGGTCAGTCTCAAGAGTTCAAATTCCATCATCCCCAGCGAGCCCCCTGCGGTGGGAGTGATCTGTTAAGCAGACTCTGCACGCATGAGTCAAACAGAACTTGCAGCAGACTGGGACATGGTGCCAGCAGCACTTTGTGCAGAAACTTGAGTACCTGGGTTGGGATTTAACGAAACAGCTCCCTGGCTGCTCTGGGAGGCAGTCAGCGACCCGGCAAAGCGAGAGATGTGCCTGATGTCATATCCTCTCCAACACAGCACCCAATCGGGGCGCCCGCCGTCCGTTTTTATCAGGAAGGAAATTCTTCGTTTGCCAAAAAAAACAAGAGAGAAAGAGCCAGTTCAACTAGTTGAGCAAACTGTGCCTGCAGGGGATTTGCAAAGAAAACCCACAGAGATATGAGCGCGCGTGGATCTGCACCACTCCTGAGCAAGTTATTTGCAGGCAACTTTGACGCACACCGTCCTGGACATTGTACGCTGTGCAAAACCACTCCTCATCTACCAAGCCCATGATGATATGGAAGAAACGGAGTGCCGAATGCCTGCTGCACAGCAGTGCTGGCTGCACACCCTACGGATATTGAAACCACATGTCTGGGGAGCTGTGCTTCCCACTGGAAGCCCTGTGTTTTCTCCGTGGCATGGAAATTGCAGCGCTGCTTGGGCTCATTTCCTTCTCCCCCAGTTGAACCAATTTCACTGTGTCACAGTCACACAGGGAGTTTTGTATCTGAGCAGTGCCCTTTTATTTTTAAGCAATTTCTTGATCTAAACCAAACATCAATAACCTACCAGTGAAAAAATGACAATGTTTTTTCAGGAGGACCTCCATTGCATTTCTCCAGGACTGTTTGCAAAAATTCTGTTATCACGGATCATCTCCATTTTCACTTTTTTCTTTCCCACTTTAGTATAATTTACAAGAGCAAAATTATTTTTCTGTCTCTGCATGTTTACCTGTTTGTGTACAAGTGCAAGTAGGCAGAACTTCTATGCAAAATTCTAAACCATGTAAATAAATATTACATTGGGTTTTTGTTTGGTTTTGGATTTGATTTTTTTTTCAATTTGTCTACTAGAGCAGAATTTGCATTTGTGCATTTGGAGATTCAAAATTTCTAATCCTGGGTAAATTCTGATCCTAACTCAGCTGAGCAATTTGGTTTAATTTTTATCTCTATCTATATAGAGAGATCTATAATTCTATAATATCTATAGGAGATCTGGAATAATATTTAGAGTTTCTTTGTCCATATCTTCAAAAATAATCAGTTCTGTTAAAGAGACAAACAGCAGCTGAATGTCATCCACAAACCCTGCCAGCAGGGAATCTGTGAAGGTAACCTGGGCACCTTCAGTGCATAACTGTTCATGAAACACGGATGAGGACAGGGCCTGCCCCTTCCAGGGCTCTCCTTGCTGAATGCCCTCCCAGCTCCTGGGTTTAGCCCCTCACGCTGGATGCAAGCTGACACTTTGGTCTGACTGGAAATTACAATTGTGCCTTAGCCATTGAATTTTCAGCATCAAAAATGTTGGGGGAAAAAGTGTGTAAATGGAGAAAGTGATATAAATGTTGGTTTTGATGATTAATGTGTAAAATGAGGAATAGTAAAGCAATTTTTCCCTTTTATTATTGCTTGAGTTTAGTGGCTAGGTTGCCACATCTTACATTTGCTCATATCATTAGCAGTGTTAACAAACATGTCAGCAATTCCACCACTAAAAGGAATCAGCATATGTATGAAAATATGCAATAATAGGGGTTATAAGTGAAGAAGCATTAGCTAAGAGCTTTAGATTCAACCATAGTAAGAAGGAGTGTACAAGAGAGAAGTCCCTTAGTCCCTAGTCACTCATGGGTAGGGGGACTTTGGCCATTTGGTCACTTGACCGAGAGACCTGCTGACTGTATAGGGTAATGGATTGGACAGTCTGGTATTGGTTGCACATATTTTGTCCCAGCTGTGTTACATAAACCTCTGCCTTAACAGAGCCTGGTCTTCTTGGAAGCTGGTAAGGTTGCGCAGGGTGTCTTACAGGGATGATGAGCCTGCAGACCTGCCCATGGGGTTGGACATCTCTGCCCTCCATCACCTTTTCTGAAAGGGTGGCCTCTGAGATCCCAACAGTATGTTAGTAGCCCACAGGCCAACTTTATCCTGGGCTGTTTGTGCCCTTGTCCACATGTATTTAGATGTCACAGAGTAAATAGACACAGGGTTCATAAAAGGAATTCCTGGTTTAATCACGCTTGTCTTCTGACAGCACCAGAGAGGCAAAGACAGGGGTAAAGCCACAATGTGGGCAGGATCCAGATTACACATCCATTCCTCAGAACTGGCACTCCTTTCCGGGCTACAGGACCACACTCTGTAACTTCACTCTTTAGGCATGATTCCTCCTTTTGATCATGGTATATTCCCAAATAACTAGACACTTGTTCCCTGGGCTGGTCCTGAAGTCTTTGCTTAGTCAGAGCATCTTCAGTTCTTATGATGATTCCCCCTGTCTTTGTTCCAGCCTGGAAATATCTTATCTTACAAAACTCTACCCATCTGCTAACAAACTAGAGAAAAATGACCTTACCTGGGATGTAACCATCCCATTTCTTGGTGCAAGTAGAATTTCTTCAGACATTAATGGTCTTAGCAACAATTCTGTCCCAAATTAGACACTCAGCTGGCCCTGGCTCTTTCCGGTAGGGGTACGGGGTAAGGAGATAGCACAGCTAGTAACTTCAAATGTACAAAAAAATCATAAGATTAAAAAAAAACCCAAGTACACTGCTTTTATTTCAAAATGCACCTTATCCTGCCTTTCATCCTAGAGCGCCTACAGGCATAGACTGCATCATTGAGCCATTAGGTGGGAAATTCATGGAACCAGTAAGTGATGAGAAGGGATTATTACCTCTATGCACACAGTGGAGGGAAAGCCATCATTTAAAAGATGCTGCAGTCCCTTGAACCACAGGGTTCGATCTCCCCTGAGCCATGCCTGACCTGTCTACATTTCCATCTTTCATAGCAATCTTTCCAGGGTTAGGGAAGTGCAGGGGGAGGCCAGCACGGGTCCCTTTGTCCATTAAGATTTAAATGGGGCAGGGGATTAATTTCATACTGTAAAATATGTATCTGTATCTGTATATATGTGTGTGTGTGTACATACACATATATAGATGCTTATGTATATTTGAGTGTGTATGCATGCATGTGTTTGTGTGTATGTCTGTGTATGCATATATAACCAAAATACCACTGCTACCCATTTCATTGAAAACCAAGTTTCTCCCATCACATGATTGAAGAGCAGGAAAAGTACCTGCTAACAGACTTATTAGAAGTGAAAGGCTTAGCCAATACCCACAATAGTGCTCTTTCCTCTGCACTTATTAAGGGACAAGATGGTGTACCTGGATTTACAAGTTGACTGCAAAGAACTGAAGGAAACATTGGCTCATGCTCCCTCTCTTCAACTAGTGGTTGCAGTGGCAGTTCCCAGGCTTTGTCATTTCTGGACATGCTTTTGTGGTCCTCACCCATGATAAATGAGACCTTATTTTAAAATCATAGGTCCATAAATATTTTCTTGGAGCTTACAAAAATGCAGGTTCCTGGGTCTCCCCACCTTTTGTATTTGTCCTGTGTGGTGTCCACCACAGCGTCCATCCAGCACATGCACACTTTCTCCTCAAACAATTATTTTCTGTTTGTCTAGATCTCACCTTGCAGCATTTTTCTGTGTTACATACATTAGTAAGGTTGGTACTTTTTACAGTTGAAAAAAGTCTAGTTATGATTTTGGTACTTTTTACAGTTGAAAAAAGTCTAGTTATGATTTCTACTGTTTATACTTGAGGCACAATGGGTAAAAAGGCTGAATTAGCAATACAGACAACAGAGTGAAAAAGAAAGCAAGACAGTTTTTTTTCCAAAGTGCTTCCTTTTCTCTTTACTGAAAGTTTCCCCACTACTGTATGGGCAGCCAGGAAATCAACATGTGAAGTTCCTAAATCCTCCATTATAAGACACATACTATTATCTCCCAAGATTAAAGACATATTGATTATACTTACACTGGTAATGGAGCATGAGTCTCTGGCACTGTGAGCTCTAGAGAGCTTCAGAGGGAAGGTTCAAGCCCTGATAAAAATGTCTTTATTGTGAGCCTGAGCTCTCCTTCATTTCATTTGGAAGTGTGGGGCATGTTCAGAGGAGAGAGTGTAGTCACCTTCTCTGCTGACCAAGAATCATGCTCCCCTGAGTTATACTGTAGATGCCTTTATGCTGATATGCAGCCAGATTACAGTAGAGGATAGTTAGAAAACATATGGGCAAAGGGTTTGATGGACATTAGTTGCCTCTTGAGCTCTTCCTTCAGCTAGTAGCTCAGACATACTTACAGAGACAGTGTGTTGGCTTTGGCCTGGTGTGGCAAATAATATTATTTACCATAATAATATTCACTATCTAGAGCCACTTGCTTCTTAAGCATAGTTTTTGTATGACTGACATCATCAAGCTAAATTAAGTTCCCCAAATAAAACATCCCGAAGTCAGGAGATTTCTACAGAGTCTACACAGTCTTGCTGGGTGCCAGGAATATGCAAAAAAGCTTTGATTCATTTAACCTCCTTAGCTGCAAATCTTTTTTGGAAGCAAGCAGAAAACTCTCCAGCAACAAGGGAACATGTTTTAACATCAACCTGTATCTCAAGATAAACAACACACAACTTCAAATACAGATCAGAAACAGCTTACACGACATAGAGACACAGCAGAGCTTAGTCATTACAATACTATTTTCCATTTAAATAGCACCTGCATCCCTAAGTTATACATAAACAGAGCTAGCTACAGAAATCACTTCATTGTTATTCAAATGTGACCGTCCTCGGTAGATAGAAATGCAGTAAAGTTGAACCTATGACACTCAATATTACTTCTTCTGTTTACAGTATATATTATAAACAGAATCATATTTTTTATACTTCAAAAATTTAAATTTTTATAAATAATTCAATGAAAAGTTCTACTATCTTTATTTTTTCTCCCACTTGCCTAATCAGTTTTAAAATTGTGTACATGAATTATTCATTGCAGAAAATACTTCATTATTTACTATTTTGAACAAGTGTAACATTATTATTATTATCATCATCAATATTGCTACTAACAGTGAAAACACACTGCTGGTAAATCTGTCTTGGCATGTAAATTCAGCATTGGTTTCTGAGGACACAAACCACAGAATTACAGAAAATGTTTGGAAAATTGCACATTAAATATGGGATTTGTTCAATTTAACTTCAGAATCAAAGGCAGAAATCCTAGCTTCCTTTAGAGCTGATGAACAGAAATAGGCATTTTAAGACCTTGATTCATCTGATCTATTTTAGATGTCTGCTCTGAGAGGATATGAATTGGGGCTTTAGAGTCAGCCTTCACTGACTCTAAAAGGGAGCCCTAAATGATGACCAGAGATGTAGGTGTGTATGTTTAATCAGCTGAAACCCACCTAAAAAGCATGGCTAAATTCACAGCCAGGTGACCCAACTTTGACCACCCACCAGTGCTGTCCTGCACAGCCTCCAGGTGCAACAGCTCGGGGTGAAATGTCTTCACTCCAGCAGAAGACCAGCGTTGTCCGATGCCTGAACCACAAAACCTTGACTTTGGGGCACCTACACCTTGGAGGGAAGGATTTTGACAGACAGCTCTGGTGGATTTAGCTGTATTGGTCTAAGCTGTTGCCCCCTGCCCCATTCCCCACTTTCAGCAGAAATTACCCACACCCTTAAAAGGGATGGCAGCACTGGCCACAAACTGATGCCACAACTGTCTTAGTACATAGTCCATTAGGTTATCTCAAAACCCATGAAAACAATTTTCTTTTCCAGCCTGTAAACTTGAGCCCTGAGACACTAGCACATGTCACATTCTCATCTAAGGCAGTAATTTCCAGCTGACAAGCAAGGCAAACATCTGGGACAGCCATGTTTTAAATCACAGCAGTTAAATCTTCCAGAGCTTGTCTGCAGAAGTACTAAAACATCAGCACCATTTTATGAGGTACTTGAATTTTCTTTTGAAAGCTGCTGTGAAATCTCTGAGCAGACACAGACTGAAGAAGTTCTCCCTTGGAGAAATTCATAATATTGTCTAGTTCTTGTATCCCTAATTTCCTTTCCTCAAATCAAGTCTCTCCTCCGGAGGCTTTCCTTTTCTTAGAGTTGTTCTAAGCATGCAATGTTTTCATTTTCCCTTCCTCTCACCTTTGCAGAAACTTCCCTTTGGAAACATCCCATCAGCCTGGCTGGGAACCAAACAGACTTCTGCAAGTAACTGTTGTTCCCTTATGCAGGCTGGCAATTTTGCCTAACAAGAGAGTCTCTAAATCAAAGCAAACAAACCCTGAAGGAAGTAGCAAACATGTCCTGGTGTCAGTAGCACCTGGATCTGTACTACAACTAATTGCAGAGGTGCAGAAGTGCCAAGATTTCCTTGGGAGCAGAACAAACTTAGCATGAGAGCTTGCACAGAAGTTTCTTGTATTTTCTTTTTGGCAGAGGGGACTAGGGGCATCCTCCTCACAGAGAGAACAGCAGTGCCACTCCAGTTTTTCACCATCTTTTGGCAAATGTCTCTCAGTGAACACCTGCATAAGTGTCTTCATACACTACAAAATAAATCTTGACATTGCTTTCCAAACTGGCTTTAACGCTTGTACACTACAGTCCATGCAAAAGGAATCCAAACCCTGAAATTTGTTTGTTTGTTTTCAAATCATTGCAATCCCAAGCCTTGAGATTTTCTTAACCTGTCTCTTGGGTTGTAATCATGGTTTGTCAACACTGCCAGGTTACTTGTGGGGCAAAATGATCTCATGTGACAAGTACACAAGAGTAAGCAGACAGTAGGTGTAATGACAGCAAAAGTCTCAACTTAGTACTTGAGAGCTGTGGTGGTTTTTTACCGCAGTCTCTTACAATTTGGCTAACTGTAGGGCAGTCTTGTCCAATACCGGATTTAAGTGAAACCCAAATTCAGGCATAGAGTAGGTTTCAATTTTTCTCTCTTCCTCTTTTATAACTTCTCATTAGTTTTGAAAAATAGTAGGAATTCTTTGGCTAGCTGACAAATCTTTTTGGTTCCCAAACTTTGCAGTGTAAAATAGCCATTTCTGAAGAAAGCAAAATAATTTCCACAGACATTAATTTTGTCAGAAAAAAAATTTCCACTTAAAAAACAAAAACAAAAAAAACCCCAAAAACAAAACCCAAAACCCAACACAGTTATGACAGATTTCCAATGATCCCTGTGATTAGTCTAATGTGGAGAAAACCAAAATGTATCACAAGCAAGCTCAGTGCCACAGAGGTCGGTACGAGTTGTTTCTGCTAAGCAGTGCTCATGATGGCAGGTTCCATTTAGAGGATATTCCCCAGTATGCAGACTGACAGCAAACATGTCATCTTCCCCAACCCAGAGACCCATGGTGGGTCTTACCAAACTAAGCAACTTTCCATGTCTCCTCACAGTTGCCCTCTCTTCCCACTGCCTATCAGTATCAGGAGGCAACAGCAGTAACAGCCAAGGGGCATTGGAAAAGCAGATGGGAGAGTGATAAAAGGATAGTAGGGTGGAGGTATCTAATTAAGGGGCTCCTCTCTTCTGGTGCTTCTCTTCCCCAGTTTCACTGGGTTAGATGTTCACTGCTCATCTAGCACGTTGTGTTGCAATAAGCTTTTCCACCCACACTCATGGGCTGCTTTCTAGACTATGTTGGGGCTTACCTCTAGAAAGTTCCCTCACATGACATATCTTTCGAGGTCCCAGGGTCATCCCCCATGTCCCAGACCAGACAACAAAGCCTCCTGGGGCCCCCCCAGCTGCCCTTTGACTGGGGATGGGGAGGAAAAGTTCTGTCCCCAGACCTCACCCTGGCAGTGGTTCAGGGAATCGTTGGGGGCCAAACCCACATGCTCTTACATCCTCCCAGCCTGAGCACCCTCTCAGACTGCTTGGAGGGGCCAGCTCTCCACGCACCCACTCTCTTCAGAACAAAGCTGGAATTTGCCTGCAGCTGCAGACCACAAAACAAAGAGTTCTCTAAATCATTCTCCATCCTAAAAAGGTGAGCAGGTTTTACCCAGGTATTATTTTCTCATCACCTCTCTTCATGACACTGTTGGGGCATGCATCTGAAGGTCTGGAACAACCTCCTCACTCAGCTTACTGTTTCTTCTGACAACTAATTTTGCTAGAGATTTATACTGGCAAAGAGAATTATCTGTTAAAATGACCCAAGGATGAAGCTTTTTAGTTGCTACACCTGAGACACATAAGAAAGAAAAAAAAAATATATCACTAACAAGTGATTTCATGGTCAATGACAAAACCATATTTTTTTGCAAGCTGCTGCAAGCGTGAAAAGCCTAGGTATTTCTCATCCATTTACAATGGTTGAGTAGCAGGGAGGGAAACTTTCTGCATGGAATGAGTCATTTCAGCTCAAAGACTTTAATAAATGCCAGAAGAGCTGCCATCCCCCGGGACACCCGAAAGAGCAGTTATGGTGCCTTGACACAGTGGGTGGGAGGGGAGCGCTTAAGGGACAGAAACAGAAAGCACTTACTTCTATCAAAAAAGCAGCATCAGGCTCAGGGTGAAATTTCTTGCCCTATCTACACCAACAGCCTGTGGGAACCTGCTTGTGGAAACAAGTTAGAGTTAATTGTTGGCATCATTTTAGAGGAAAATTTTCACTGAAGCCTTGGAAAACTCCAACCTAAAAAATCTGTTCTTCAGTCACTGTAGTTATTCAGGATGTCATATTTCATATATATGCCTTGTTGTAAATCTGTAGTAACACTGAAAGCACAAGTAGCTAATCAAAATTATCTCACTTATTAATTAGGAGCTATTCTGGGATATATGAGGATGAGTGGTCTTTGACAGGTACTCAGTGATGAAAGGCACAAAGCTCTGGGACAGAGCCGAAGTATCTTTATACACATCTCAGGCTACAGGCAGCAGAAACTCACCTTCTGAAACTGTTAAAAGTAAGCATCTCTCTGCAGGAAAATGAGATACAAATAATAAACAAAGGATGCACCTCTGGGCCAGTGTCCCTAAAAATATTTCAGCTTACATTATGATGGAGAAGTCACAAAAAGAGGACAGTAGTGGCCCAGAGTTTGAGGATGATCTTTAAGCAGTTGGCAATTCATGAAGGTCCTTCTGAAAAGTGGGCATACTCTTTGAAACGTATTTGGGGATAGCTATGCCTTGATTTAATATTTGAAAACGCAATAAAGTTCTGCACATTTCAATCACTGCATGTTCTGTCCATCCATCACCTTCCCTGTCCTCAGCCAGTGCTACATTACTATTAATATTCTTCATTTAATACTTCCCTTGAAGTTGCCATAACTAGTCAGTATACTTTTTGTGTGTGTGTTAATGCTTAAAATACGAAAAAAATATGCCTTATTTTCACTGTTAATAAACCCTACCACCTTCATGGGGTATTGCTACATCAGCCTTCAAAGAAACACAGGGCCATTTTCACTACCTACAACAATTTGTTCATTGTGGTTAGAGTAAAATAGGTATGGAGTTGGCACCTAGTGCGAGAAAAGTGCAGGGAACAAAGATTTTTAACATCCTAGCTCTAAACTAACTACCTTTGGGATTCAGTAAGTTCATACATACCCCTTCTCCAAATACAAAACATAATGCATTATCACCTCAGAAAAAAAAAGAATTTGGGATTAATGTTTGTGGAGTGGGTGGAGCATGACATAGATATCATAAAATGAGTAAGTCATAAGGTCGATGGAGTCTTTAATTCTTCTCTTCCTAAGAGAAAAAAACACCCACATTTTAATCATAAACACTCCTGAAACAGAAAATAAGTGTTAGAACAAGTTTTCTCTGGAAATCTCTAAATCTCCCTCCGTTCCCATCTTCTCTAATTTCTACATTGTTACAGCATGTTAACTTCTATAGCCAGCAGTTAGACCTGGCAGAAAATGAACCATTCACCACAAAAAACATACTGCTAGCAAGTCCCTGGTAACATATAGCTATGTTACCAAAATATGTCAGGATGCTGCAAAATTCATCTACCAAATGCCAAAAAAAACCCCAGCACACAGGCAATATAATAATTTTTGTCATTACTGACCTTATTTTTCATCTTATTTTCTACAAGTTGGGGTTACAGAATCACAGGCACAAACTCAGCAGGCTTTGGGCAGGCACTACCCTCTGGCACAGTGCACTGTCTCCCTGGCAGCAGCAGCAGCTCCTGGCTCTGGGCAAGAACAGATGTACACAAAGGAGAAGACAACCCTCCATCCCACCACCTCCCCGGGGCTGGGGCACTAACAGCAGTGGAGCAACTCCCAGGGAGGTCAGCTGGGCAGGGAAGCCTGCTTGACCTCCACGTTCTGTAAAACACGCTGTAGCCCAAAGCACAGTGCTGGTTAGTGCAGTTACCAGGTGAGGTCCTGTGGCTTGCATTATGGAGGAGAACAGATGAAACAGCTGCAGCCTCCAGGCCTGAAAACCTATTAAAGGGTAGGATATTTCTTCTCTAAACATCTTCAGATCTTTTTCACTTAATCTTTACATCTAGGGGAAAGGACAAAACTAGAAAGCCCTGTATATTATTCCATTAGGTTGTTTCAAAAAAAACCAAACCCTCCTTTTCCCACAAAGACTGGTTTGGGACTCTTGCTCTTATTTTTTCCACTGTTCATAGTCACCACAAATTGTGGAACAGCTTGTAGCTAAAAGCATTAAATACCTTGGTAGCATAAATACCAAAATCACTTTATTTCTTTACATAGCTGGAAAATAATTGTATTTCTCAGACCTTGAATTAGAGTGAGCCAAGTTAGTGTTTAACTAACCATGACGCTGGTAACCCAAACTTGCAGAAGCTATACCACAGAAGAAGATAATACCACAAACTAAGTGTATAATGACAGAAAGTGTTATATTGCCTATGTGCTAGGTTTTGGCATTTACATTAGTTTTGTTCTGATTGCTGTGAATGAAAGTTCTGGATATATAAGTTTAATTCACTGAAAAATAAGTTCAAAATCTTTCACATATGTGCAACTTTATCCATTGCTAGTAAGCATACGTATTAATTGCAATGGTTTGCTGATGAATGTGCTGCTTTGGCTGACACATTAAATAAAATGCTGGAATGGCATGCTCTGCTGATTCACCTTTCTCCCCCTTCAAGACGTTATTTGCAACTTAATATGTAAATTATGTTTTCTTCCACATTTTCTCATACTTTTTACTGAAGATTTTTCAATTCCAAACACGATGTAGTTTTCCATTTGCTTGCAACATGCATCATGAATTTCTACAAATGGTACAGAATTTAAGGACAAAGGAATTTTCAAGAAATAGAAATCAAATTAGACAGAAGGTCTGTGTGGAATAATTTGTATTTGACATTAATATATGATACATCTCTTGTGGAATATTAAAAAACATCAGAGTGAGGAACAATTGGTGTGTGGAAAAAAAGTTAATTTTTGGAAAAAAAAAAAAAAGTACAAAGGCATCATTAACTGTCAGCCCAGCATATAGGTCAGACAGATTTTTCAACTGAGTCAGTGACTGTGTTTCATTTTCATTGGTATCAGACTTGCCCTGGCTGGGACACACTACCAGTATTTTCAATCCAATAAGCACTGGAGGGTTGTTAAATGCCAATAGCAGAGTTGTGTTGCAGGAGACAGAGGTCAGGTTTGGGACAGAAAGGTGCTGGGCAGCCCCTGTACCTCCTGCCCCGAATAGACAGCAAGTGGAGGACAGAGAGTGGGACTGAGGGGACACTGACCCCCTTCGCAAGGGTTTGCACAGGGGCAGCACACAAATTTCTAGCATGGGTGGTGAGAAGAAGTGTAAATGCCATGAGGTGGATGCTGCCCAGGTTCAAGCTCCCTGGGGGAAGATAGATTCAGGAGGAGATGAGCCCCTGGTCCTGCTGTCCAAAGTGGCATAGGCATGTCTGTCACAAGAACAGGGAACACATAGGTGGACAGACAGATGGACAGCTTCCCTTTGAGCCCACATCTACCCAGGAAGGTGGGATGTTGGCACTTCAAGGCAGATGTGGGGAATTTCAGCTCCTACAATGTGACCACAACTTTCAGCAGCTTAGCATTCCCTCTCCTTTTTAATTTCACTCTGTGAATGGGAGATTCAGATGGACAGACAGAAAATCAAGGACTGGCACATCTGCTATGAAAAGTTGAGTCCTAGGGAGGATGGAGGGTTGTTAATGCCAACAACAGAGTTGTGTTGCAGGAGACAGGTCAGCTCAAGCCCAACAGGTTGGTCAGCAGATCAAAACAGGGATCTTTTAGGGAACAAATTAGAATGTAGCTTTTCCTACTGACTGTGAGGAACGTTGTTCATTATACGTTTTCAAAATGTGTTGGTCTTTATTTTCACTGTTGTATACCCCTGAGGAGGTGGACCATCAGCCAGACTGCTTGCAGATTAGAGTCTGGGAAAAAGTGCTCTCAAGCCACAGGGAAGCCTGTGGAGCCAGGTTTTGGGCCAGGGTGCTGAGATAGCAACAAGAGCAGAGCAAGAAGATCATTGCCACAACTGTCTTGACAAATTAGTGCAAACTGTGAACAACAGCAGCACCTTCTGCTGTGATCAGACACAGAGAAATTTGGCTATGTGCAGCCAGACAGACAGCAAGTACTGGTGCTGTGCTTGGAGTTAGCCCAGACAGCAAAATCAGGGACCAGGTACAGCAAAATCATTTACGCCAGCTCTGCATGAGCACGGTGGCCAGTACAGTCCTGTTCCCACAAGGATGCACCAGCTGAGGAGCCTGTGAGCAGAACACATGCCATGGGGGTGACAGCTCTCTGAACACCACTGCCCTGCCCTGGGGTTAGGGAGGGCTGAGATGTATAGGTTCAGAGTAGGGGACCCCAACACAGCAGCCTGGTGAGCAGGAGAAATAACACAGACCCTCGGGAGACAGGTTGTTGTAGAGTTACACTCCTCAAGGAGGATACTACAAACTATTTTCTTAGTGACAGAGGAGAAATATCTGAATCCAGGAGAAAGATGAACAGGAAAGACATGTTTATGAACAGAAGCCGAGTGGTGTGAGAAAAGATACAGTGAAGGAAAAAAAAAAGAATTGCAAAGATGTTTTGAGACATAGGAATGCACCTATTGGTAGAAAGAATATAGATATGAAGACTGCTTATTTTAGAGTAAAGATGAAGACGGGGCTGATACAAAGCCCATATAATTTTGTTTTGCTTTGGGTCATGAGCAATGATAGTGATATACTGAGTAATTAATGAAGGCTTGAAGTCAACATCTGATTAGGCTGAGATCTGTGAGTTCCTCATCACTGGCATTTCTGAGTCCACACTGGATCTCTCAAAACAGATGGATAAGAAAATTGAAAAGTGGCCCAACAGATTGAGAATGATAAAATGAAGTCTTTTGATTTTATATTGTACATCAGTAACCTTTTTAAGCCACTCCTGCAAAATATACCCTGTATCAAGGACTTTATGGCTGGCAAGCATCCGTAGCCCAAGTTCCCACTTTATGTTGCAAATCAGTGTCTGTACTCAGAATCACTAAGTGTTTATGGTTCAGAAGATCTTTTCCAATAGCCAAGATATTGTGTAATTATTCCCATTGAGATAGGCAGCACTTTTCAGTGAAGCAAATAGAAATGGCAGTTGTTGGGGGTAAAGTCATGCTGTGGTATAGCAATGGACATTGCAGCACAGAAAAATGTCTGTGTTCCCAGGAAAACCATATTTTACTCAAATAACTGGTTTCTGTAAATGATCACAGAATGATAGAGAAGATGCCACCTATTCTGAAGGAAAGAGACCTTATGAGATTAGTCAGCCCTTCTCCTACCTGGGGAAAAGCTGCTGTATTCAAATCTGACAGAAGAAAAATCATGAAGATTCAGTAGTCTCCTAGTAAATTGTCTTAGTCCTTTTCTATCCCCATATGAGACATCTTATTTGCAAAAAAATTAAATACTTCCTCCAGCTATTTCCTCAGTAATATTTCTGTACATCGTTACAACACAAAGCATAGTCAATGAAAATTAAATGGGTAACTTAATCTTTTGAAATACGAGCAAGAAAGTCTAGGTAAAGTTTCTAATGGAATTTCTTAACGTCAGGACTTCTGAGCTTCTCTTCTGATTTATTAAGGCTCTGTTCCCTCCAGACTCACTGATACACAGAATTTCAGGAAGAATGATGTCTCCAGGAGGAAGCAAAGGTGAGGTGATTTTTTTGCTGGGAAGCTAATACCAGCAATAAATATAGGGCAGCTTCTGTTGCTTCTTAATATAAACCTTTCTGAGAGGCTGAAAGACTTGCATTTCCTTAATGAAGATACATTTTTTCAATTTAAAATCCTATGCAAGTGAAATACTGCTTTCATTGATGATTGCAGTAGGAAATCAATTCAGCATTACACATGCCAAAATAGATCCCATAAATTGTTATAGCCCCTTGATTGCAATGCGAATCTGACAACCCACACAGCTGAGGCTCTGTCTCTCTATTTAGATAGCGGATGGTATTCTAGCTGCCACCTTATAAACAGAGCAGGTGAGCTGGCAGTAAAGAGAAGACTGAGAAAGATCTGCTGACATGAGATTAATATAGACATTTCTTTCTTGATAGTATTTGATTTTCAGAAGCTCTTGAGAATTTAGAGTTCAAATCTCTGAGATTCATGATATACTGTACTATACAAGGTCATTCATGTCACTGACATTTTTATGGGCAATGGTTCTTGCCGTCAGATAGCATTCAATATGTGCAAACACAGGCTGAAAACTACATTCATTTTTGGCTGTAACATTGCAGGTCCAGTCTCTGAACTGCTAGGAGCACAATTTCTCCTATTTGTGCTGAATTAATTGTAAGAAAGTACCGGAAATGTTAGACCTATGTCTCAGAAAGGGAAACTGTCATGATGAAATTAAGGGATTAGCACTGAACCAGAGAGGCTGCTGCTGCTGGAGCAGGGACAGGAGCTCAAGGTTGCTGGAAGCTTCCAGCAGACAGCTCCCTCTTGACTTAAGATGTATGAGCAGTGAAAATTGGTACCAGCATGCATAACTCATAATAAAGCTGCTACGTCTCATAGCCTGAAAATGTGTCAATGGCCTCTTGGACCTGTGAAGTTGAGCTATGTGGAGACAGACTCTCCTTTTATCTCTATTTTCTGTTTTACTACAACCAGGGAAACGCTATCGCCTGTCCCATAGCAGAAGTTTATAAAAATTTGGGTCTGAAGAAACATTTCTCCACTCAGAACAACCTCCATGGGAAAAAAACCCAAACCTTTATAGAGCCATGCAGACACGTTTCTCAACTCAGAGAGATGCACATTTTTAGCTGTGCTGTGTCCAAGCTACTAACCCTGATGATATTTATACTAATACCACAATGAGCAAAGTCATTACACTCTAAAATCCCTCTGACAGGAAGGTGATAAAAGCCTCTGGAGAAGGGGCTGAGGGAGCAGACAAGCCTGCAAACTTCACCTCCTGGTGAGCAATATCCATCAAGCAGAACATTTAAGTGATGCACAGCCATCCTTAGGGACCCTGCTTCTCTGTAGCTCTGCAGTTCGAGGGCTCACCTTGAGAAACATCAAAGAGTGCAAAGCCCAAAAGGAGAGGAGCAGCTCATTCCTTTGGTTGTCTTTAAATCTCTCAAAGGACAGACATTGAAAGCTGACCTACTGTGCCCGTGAAAACATTTGCAGATTTGGACTGGAATTCAGCTAAGAAAGACAGCTCATGTAATGAACACAGTCAGATCTCAGGCGATATATCTTAGGACTTCTTTTGGAAGAGTTGAAGATTTTTTTAAGAATTTCACATATTTTTGTGAGCTTTACTCCAGACCCACACATCTGCTTTGTTAACAGCATTAGCACCTCAGAGGACAAGATGCATTAGCCTTGGGGGCAGCTAGGCTTGGGGCAAGGAGACGTACAGTGGCTGGACAGCCAGAGCCTGCTGGAAGTTGCTAAGTCTCCACTAGACCATGGAAAAGAGGCAGCAGGATGCAAAGTCAAAGCTGACAAAAGATGTGTAATATATTATATGCGGCTGATGCTGGGCTCTTTCATTCTCACACTAGTGGAAGAATAACAGCCACTACCTTGATTTTGACAGTGAGATTGGATAGACAAGAGGAAGACGCTGCACAGATACTACAGGAATAAATATAACACTAAATGCAGAGGAAATCTGTGTGTGTGTCTGTGGGTGGGTGGATGTGTGCATGTGCATCTACAAACATGTCAAGTGAGCTGTTCAGGACGGTGTAAGTGGATGTGGCAATAAACCGTGAGGAAACTATATCCGTATCATTCACTGTCTATGAAAAGGTGTTTTCAATTTGTACCATCACATAGAAGCTAATGTTTGCTATCCACAGTAAACAGTAAATGATGTCTTTGATTTTTTCTTTGATACAATAATTTTGGAGCAAACAACCATTTGTTCCTCTTTCTTTAAAGATAGTCACAGACTTATCGATAAAGGAGAAAGTTCTCAAGTGGCTCAGGCAGGTGCAGCTTGTGGACTGTATATAGGCACGACCGGCCCAGACGCTTTCTGATACACAACCGGCACAGCTGGGCAAGGCTGGCAGGACCTGGGGAAAAAAAAAAGGCAAGAAGAAGGACCCCCAACCCCACCACCAGTATAAGTCAGAAAGCAACGAACACCAGCAAGATTTACAAACCAGATCAAACACTATGCAATGAATTGCTGAAGCCAGGAAGAGCTAAATACATTATTGTTCATATTTAACTTACATTGTCAAAACTGGTTCAGCAATTTGAAAACTATGAGCACTATAAACCTTTTTCTGCATGCATGGCTAGGATTTTCTGCATCTTTTCTTGAACAAGTACTTAAAATACCATAAAGGTGGCTGCAATGGAGAGAAAGCAAGATTGTCATATGGGATAAACTCTTGTTCCGTATTAGAGAGCCCACTGGTAGGAAAGCTGTCAGAAGACTCATCGGGGTGATGATGAGGCTGGCTTGGGCAGTGGCTTGCATGGCACTGCACATCAGCAGGTGGCCCCAGTCCACCCCACCACAGGCCAGGTGAGGGGCACACCAGGCACAAACCCATTGGAAATGGGGCTCTGTTGCTTCTGTAATTATGTGCTTGCTTGTGTAAATGCAACTTGCTAGTGAAATGTGTCCCTGCCTCCCCTTCGCTCTCCTCTTGCTGGAGCTGCTCCTAGTTGAACATTTACACCTGCTCAGAGGTGCTCAGTTTCCCATCCCTGGATCAGCCCTGCCCCTCTGGTTTCTGGCCAAACAGTAGCAGTCACAGCAGTGTTTGGCAACCAATGAGTAGAGATGTGTGCTTAAAAGCCTGTCCTTATATCTTCCAGGTAAACTTCATAATCTGTGCTTTTACTACAGGAAAATTTAGGAGTCTAAACAGGCTGATAATGCCCCCTCTGAGAAGAAATTAATAGAAAAATATGGGATCTATAGAAAAGAGTACTTGTACTACTGTCACTGGAAGTAAAGAATCTACCATCTCCCAAAGCAGTTAGGAAATGGAAATATTTTATATTTCACACCACTTAATAGTAAGGAAGAGAAGCAATTAAAGGGAGCCATCTAAGTAACCACAGCAGGAAAGTCAGGGTGAGAACTTACATAGAGCATTACTTATAAAAACAGTTAAGAAAATGCAGTTAGGTAAAGGAAATAAATACTGTTCTACTTAAAAAAAAAAATAAGAAGAAAGGAAACCATTACCTTCCAGTAGCAGAAGCACCTGTTCTACTTTGCTGTTGGGTACTGCAAGATCCAGGGCACACTTGAGTTCAGCATTTCTGCATTTTGGGTTAGCACCATAGTCTGTCAGCAAGACAACTATCTCCACGTTGGATTTCCTTGCTGCCGCATGGAGGGGGGTGTCTAATCGCTTCCCCACATTAACATTGGCCCCTTGAGTAAACAAGAGTGCGCTGTTAGATCTGTGAGGCAGCAGGAACTGTCTGAACCTGCAACACACAGGCTGGTTTCCATCAATAGATTCAATAGATGAAGAGGATGGATGGCACACACAGGCCTCCCTCCCTCCTTTCTCTCCATAGCAGCAGTGCAAAACTCAGCAGGTTAGATATCTGCTGTATAAATGTCCTCTGAGTCACCAAACTCTGTCTGCAAGGAACAGAACTGAGCAGCTTGACCTTCAACCCAATAGATGTTCAAAACCCACCCAAGCTCTGTAAATTTATCAGTAACATAAAATCTGACATATATTAAGTTAATATCATTACTAGGGGGAAAAAGACCCTTTAGGTATCCCATCGTAATAACTCCGGGAGCACAGCGAGGAAATGCTTGCCCTGGGCTTGCCAGGCATGGCAGGGCTGCTCTTCTAGCAGGTGTAAATCAGCTAATGTACACTGACAGTAAAAATTATGCTAGCTCATGGGCTGTGCCTGGACCTGCAGTGATTATTCTTTCAAGTGGCTTTACTGCTGTCTTCATCATCCACTGAGAAGTGGGTGAAGTTAATGATTATCATGGAAGTTTATCATAATCAAGAGTTGATTTTGGTCACCAGTATTAGCCACCATCATCTGTGCTTCCTGTTATCATCCCAGAAAACTAAAAGTATTTTATTTTCACATTCAGACAGTCTCAGGGAGGTGTCTGTAATTAGGGCTTTTTTTACTGGGGATATCATAAATTCTTCTTTAATGAGGGTGAAAATTTTAATAGCCTCAAATTAAAAATTTTAATAGCCTCAAATCGCAGATTTGGACTGTCCAAACACCTCTTGTGGAAATAACCCATGAGGTTTCAGTGGACGGAGAGCCTGGAGAGACCAGTAGTGCTGGCTCACAGCACCACAGCTCTCCCCCATCCCTTCTTCCAGGTGTACCTAGCTCCAAAAGCTTCTTGACACAGTCTGTCCTCTGGTATGTGCAAGCCACATAAAGTGGGGTCCCATGCTGCAGGTCTTCTTGGTCAATGTCAACCTCATGGGCCAGGAGGATCTCCATGCACTCCCTGTGACCTATGGAGAGAAGAAGAGCTGTCACTAAAGTACTGCAGAGCAGAATACACCCAGATATAACCAATGAGGCACAAGAGCTGGGATAAGCCAAGCGTATTTATCTGTATCAGTACGGACAAGGGGTTTTTTTGAGAAATATTTTAGCATCACTAAATATGGATTTCTCACTTTGTTACTGTTAGCTTCACTCACAGCCTGAATGTTACCTCTCTTGACAGCTTCATGAATGGGCGAAGCAAGGTGGTTCCTGAGCTGCGGCTTGGCTCCGAATTCGAGCAGCATGTTGACACAGGCCACGCTGCCACTGCAGCAGGCATTAAACAGAGGAGTGATCCCATCGATGGTGACTGCATTGACCTGGAACAGCAAGACACCCTCAGGATAATCCAATTTAAGAGGAACACCCTTGCAGCGTGCCACATGTGCACACCAGAAATGCACCAGGAAAAAGTGCTTGTCTAGTTTTATTTCAGAGTTGATTTTGTTAACAACTTTCAGAGTTATATGTTGCGGCACAACCTATATAACATTCTCCTTTGAGATCTGTCCTCTTGCCCAGATAGCTAATGCCATAAGGCAGTGACACTGCCTGCTGTGAACACTCCTCCTGCAGTTGCTCAGAAAATGCAGATTTTATTTTATTTTTTTTAATGCGGAGAACTTGAGTATCTTCATGACCATCTAGTTTGCACCAACCTAAAGCCAGAATATGCTCAGATGAAAATGGCTTTGCTTTTTAAAGGAACACATTTACTTCATGTTTATTACTTTCACCTGAAAACACATTTCCAGCAAAATAAAATTTAACCAAAACATAGTCTTAACCCCAAACAGAAAAGGAGCTTGAAAGAGTTGGCATTCATATGCATGTGTGTGTAAGAGAGAAAGAATTTCCTTTCTCCACCTCTGATGTAAAGATCTGGCAAGAACCACCATCCATCATTCTCCACTGGGACAACACAGTCCCTGGCTTGTGTTGCACACAGCGTCGTAACGGCTGCATTTAACTACGTAGGAAGCCCTTGGAGCCAATTTATGCAGCAAATCTGCATGTCTTTAATTCTGTGGCACACTGGAGAAGAGTAATGAATTACACAAGGACGTGGCAACTTGTGCAGTTTCCAAATCAGGGAAGAGAGGAAAGAGATGGAAGAGGAGGGGCTGGAGAAGTCCTGGGTCATGGGGGAAGTCGGAGGACTTTGCTACCAGTGCAAGCACAGGAGCTGCATTGCAAAGGGGTCAGAGCACTAGGGTAGAAATATCTTAGCTCACACAATTTAACAAGCAAGATATTTTGCCTTTAAAGCAGAGAAAGGCAGTGATGTTTTATTGATTTATTCTGGATAATTCAGCAGTGAACCGTCTGCAGTTGTGTGGTGGGTTGACCCTGGATGGATGCCAGATGCCCACCAAAGCCCACTCTATCACTCCCCCTCCTCAACTGGGCAGGGGGGAGAAAAATATAACTAAAGGGTCATGGGTCGAGATAAGGACGGAGAGAGATCACTTACCAATGACTGGCACGGGCAAAACAGACTTGACTTGGGGGAAAAAAATAAATTTAATTTATTACCAATCAGACAAGAGGATAATGAGAAATAAAACCAGATCTTAAAAAGTCTCTCCTCACCCCTCCCTGCTTCCCGGGTTAAACTTCTCTCTCAATTTCCACCTACTCCCCCAGGGGCACAGGGGGACAGGGAATGGG
>NW_010299263.1:21655-25089 GCF_000700745.2 Antrostomus carolinensis | reverse complement strand
GAAATAAGTTTCTTCTCACAAAGGAACAAACACCAGCGCACCTCCTGCCTCTTTTCCCTTTCTGTACTACAGCAGTGCCTCTTTGCAGGTTGCAATATTTTGTTCTAACTCTTCATTTTCACATCTTTTTGATCGTATTTTGAGTGATTTGTGGACTAAAGGTTTTCATGCTTTCTACTGACCACATCTGTATTAGTACCCAAATTCGCAATATGCTCAGCCTTTACAAAGAAGCGTTGGAAATGAAGGTTATTGCAAAATTTGTTACAATACAGGTTAATTTGCTAGATTCTAGTGTGGTTTTAAAAGCTCAAGCCCCTTTCCTTGATAGAATTACCTAAAGATGAAATTGCAGCTCAAGCTGCAATTTCATCTTTAGGTAATTCTATCAAGGAAAGATTTATAACCTCAATCTCTCATGCCTGGTCACCATATGTTGTTGCTTCAAAGAATGTTGACTTCCCTATTTTCCTCTTCATTTACTCTCCCTGCAATTTTCTCCTCTGTGGTAAAACTAAATTAAAACAATTGTTCTATCCAAAAAGAAAAAAGAACATGCAGTGTGGGGAGTTATTCCCCATTTCATCTTTTGGTTATTTAGTCTCTAGAATCTCTGGAAAGGGGTGAAAATCTTCTGAATTTCTTCTTGCAGGTTATCTTTTAATTTGCTCTACAAATGCTACACCCTTTTTTTAACTGGTTTTGTCGTGTCTTGATTGTTGTGCCTATGAGCTGTAACACAGCCTGGCTGGGTCACAGAAGACACTGCTGTGTAAAAACAGCGTGACACGGGGATTTTTGAAATATACACTGTATTTTCAGGTTTTGGATTTTTGAAATATGTGCTTCATTGAATTAAATAACCCTAACATCACTGGCTTAGATGGGCCAATGTATTGGTTCTAGCCATTCCTTTCATGCTGAGCAGCAGGATCCTGGTTTCCTATGGGATTGTTTCTGGAGTAAAAATATAGTTTCCGGTTTAGCAAGCCAGCAATTCCTTCTCAGTAAAAATGTTCAATAAATAAATGTCAAAGTTTCCAGTATATCCTCATTACTCTCCCTCACTTGTATGTAATTGAAAATGGGAAGAAGGTGCTGTTTGGGTTGGCAGTCATCCAGCTCTTTTTTTTTTTTTGGATTGCCTACTCTTTGGGACAAAGCTGTACACCAGGGAACAGGATTATTGCCTTATAAATCCTGCAGCCCACTGACTATTCCTTAATTGCATATTAAAGCAATTAATAAAATTACCTGTATGAAACCAGATTACCAGATGTATTTTAGATTTCCTTTCTTAACGTGGGTCATTGTTACTGGCTGATATGGAAGAGAAGAAACTTTGTATGATTTACTATAATACATTTTACTGGTAACTTTCTGTAATCAGTTTTCTGTAATCATTTTGGTGTAAAACATTGAGTTAGAAATGAGGGTCTGCATAACAACAAGGTTTTTCAGGTATAAAATTGACTTGTAAGGGAGTTCTTTGTTAGTTTTGGTTGTTAGGCAAGTTGATGGTATATCCTGCAAAAAGACAGGGAAAAGCTTTTTTACTGTTTTTATAAAGTAGATTGGAGGTATATAAAAATTAGTTGGGTTCTCTAGATAGAGGTGTTAGGTACTTCCCTAATGTGGATTAGCTGAATTATTTAGCAGCAGTAGCAGCTGAGCAAGTGAAATACCCCTTAGGTACAATTTGCATCCCTGGAAGCAGCCCTAGAAGCTCTGTGGATCAAGGTCACCTGGCTCGTGTTCAAGATAACAGACACGGAGTCCATAACTGTGAGGGAGGTATATTGCAGACAGGAGCTTGAAGTTATGATGGTGCCAATGAAATGATTCACTGACAACTCTGTACTAAGGGAACTCAAAAGACTTTTGTTTGTGCACGGCTTGATTATGCTTAATTTCATGGCCATCTCCTCTCAGTTGTCTAAGGAAGTTGTTGGGTGGGGTAGCATAGAGGGTAAAATCAAGTAACAAAACCCACAGATAACACAAGGTTTATAAAGATCAGCCAGGAAGAACATGTGATATTCAGTGTACTCGCAACCTAGCAGTGAAAGTGTCATAGAATATCATTAATGTACAGAACCTCTTCAGTGCAGCAGTTAGTCCACCACCTCAGAAATGGACCAACTGGCAATTGTGAGTAGACAACATTTCATAAGAACATCCATAAATAGTAATGGGACATATTCAACATTTCTGCTGACAGAACTGGAGAGGATTAGGCTATTTCCATTTCTGGATCAGGCAGTGTCTGGTGTAATTTTGTTCCACTTATTTCAATGGACGTGCTTCAGTTGATGATCTGATCCTCTCTATTCCTCTTCCAAAGCATTACCTGTCAGGTCAGGGATTGAAATTACTACAAGCGTCTTGTGGATTTCCATATTTTCAAAAGCAAGAACCAAGTGAAAGATCAGGGAGGGGATAGTTTTTTCCTTAGAAATGGAAATAACTTGGGAAATCAAAAGAGGAAATAAAATTACTTCTCCCTGTTGAGTTAGGGAATGTTGCCTTCCCTCATCTCATTAAAAATTCAAAGCTCTCTTGTTTTTGAGCAGGGTGAATTAGTAATTAAGTGCTGTAACCAACTTGTGTAAACATAATATTGAAGGAGAGCAGCAAATTAATCATTTCATTGGCTTGCCTTACACAATTAATGCACCTTTTAGTAAAAGCCTTCCTGCCGTGTTGGGGTGGGCT
Organism: Antrostomus carolinensis; assembly: GCF_000700745.2. Lineage (NCBI taxonomy): Eukaryota > Metazoa > Chordata > Aves > Caprimulgiformes > Caprimulgidae > Antrostomus > Antrostomus carolinensis. Next base: position 22,374 of record NW_010299263.1, on the reverse strand, counting down.
TTTTTTCTCCTGTTCCCTTAATCAGAGGATTTTGGAACAGCAGAGGAAGGAGGTGGTTGTTCTCAGGCATCGTGCTGTACACAAAGAGTGTGTTAAGGTGCTGGGATCTTGCCTTCCTTTTCTTGAAAAACTCCAAATTTGTACATGTAGAGGTTGAGCCCAAGGTTTAGTGGAGACCATCCTTGGGCAAGGCTGGGTGACAGCTCTTGCGTTTTTGAGTAGCGTGTTGGCTGGGTATGGCTACTTCATCTAAGTGATTTTTTTTAAATTCCTTCCTGGTTGTGTATATCATCAATTTCAATTGGCAGGGTTTGTGCTTCATAAAAAAAACCAAACCAAACCAAAAAACTTTCAATTTCAGTTCATAGCTTATATACCTGTTGTTAGAGACAGTGATGAATAGAGCTGAACCTTCACAGTCCATTCATTAGTTAGAATCATAGAATGGTTTGGGTTGAAAGGGACCTTAAAGATCACCCAGTTCAACCCCCCTGCCATCAGCAGGGACACTTTCCAGTTGTTCTCTCACTTCTGATGGGCAGCAAAGTTATCAAGGGATGTCACGGATAGGTCATGGTGTGGACTCTACTGCTTGCTGAGAACCAAGCTAATTTCCATGTAAGTAGCTAAGATGTTTGATGACTGGAGTATATTTGCAGCTAACCAGGCCTGGTCTCAAATCTGTGACTTGGTGGTAAAAGAACTTTCTCCCTTTACCT
>NW_010299263.1:0-21624 GCF_000700745.2 Antrostomus carolinensis | reverse complement strand
TGAAAGGGGTTTGGTTTTTTTTTCTTGCATAATAAAGTTAGATTCAATATGGCATGCATGAAACCACCAAGACACTGGCAATGCCTCTTGGCTTTTGTATAGAGTCAGCTGCCTTCTTACCAGAAATCTTTAGAGAAATAGAGATGAGAGAGAAAAATTAAAAGGCAGTGATTTGATGGCCACTGTCCAGTTCCTTGTGGCCTAGTGTTTATGGTACAAAGAGTGCCTTTTTAGTTAGCATGTTGTGGCCTTACTGTCAGAAGTCTTTGCAGTAAGAGTAAAAAGCGGATGAATCACAACTACTCTTTTGCCCTAAGGATGATCCTTCTGTATTAAAGCTGAGAAATATAAATGCTTGTCTGTGTCTGCCAAGCACAGAATGAGCTTTCAATCCATTTGAGAGTGTGATTTTTTATTTTTTTTTTTCACTTTTCAAACCACAATAGATATACAGCAGCGTTTCTACTTTCTTTCAGCTGACTTCAGTGGACAGTATTTCCATGTGGTTGGAAATCCTCTCTTGGTGGGAGTTAAATCACATATCCAAGCACCACCACTTAGAGAGTCAAACAGCTGAGATGTGGCTGTAGCTGATAGCACGATGCTTTCACAAAAGTGCTAAGAAAAGTACCCTCTGTCTTGTTGCTGTTTACTGACATGTGATACTGGTTGACATCTGTTGCCCTTCTCATTTGAGGACTGTTTGCTTTACTAACTTTAACATTTCCACATTGCTATGCTGTTGAAGTGCAGATACACAAATCTCCTTGGAGTCCCCAAGGTCCTTTTATGAGAAGCAGAGCTGCCATCATTTGATATCATCCTGCTGGCTGCCTTTTATATTGGACTTGAGAGAAATAACTCTGTTGCTGTTAAATGTTCTTGGTGGAATGCAACGTCTAATGCTATATGTTGTCATATATTTGATGTATTATCAGATCAGTACACGCTGTACAGTAGTGTTTGGTTCATTGTCACATTGGATGATTTGTAGTCGGTTTATATCACTTGAAATTATTACAGGTAAAAACTTGTCTGAGGAGATGTCAAAGTTTGTTGTAGCAGGTCATATAGCTACGGAAATGACGGATGATCTGAGTCCATAATCATAATGCAAAATTCTCAGTTAATGTAAATCAGTATTGCTCCAGGATTTCAGAGGAGTGACACCAGTTTACTCCAGTGCCCTGATCCAATCAAGCACTTAGGTACATCATGAAACTTTCAAGTAGGCAAGAAGCTCAGTTGAAGATAAGCAGGACTGCCCATGTGCTGAAGTACTTTACTGGATCAGAGCCCAAACAGGAATCTGACACACAGTTCACTGGTAGACGACACATCTTGAAATGATAAAGGCTATTACAGCTCTTGCAATTGGTTCCTATTATTACCCATTCAGAAACAAGTTGTGGATGCTATAGGTAATAGGATACAAAGGCCGTGTCTTTTGTTAAGTGCTCTCCTTTTTTGGAAACTTAGCCTGCTCCATTTTAAATGTCATCCAGTACACAAATATTCAGATTTGGAATTTCTCAGTAACTCTTTGGTGACAAGGAAAGGCAGCTGCAGTAAGTCAGTGTAATATATTGGCTATAACAGAACTGCCCATTTTCATTAGCTGAGTATTTGACACAAGTACTGAGGTTGGAGTCAATAATCTCAGAAATCCAGTACTTAAAGATGTGGCTGTATTATTTTTCTAGAAGTAGGTGGTTTAATAAAATAGCACAGTAATGAAATGAAACATAGCCTTTTATTTGGGCATTGGTGGAAGGAGATGGGGCACTGTGTGTTGGGTTGCCAGTGTGACTTACCTGTTTATTAATTTTGTCTGAGTAGTGATAAAGACTTTATCACTTATTTGTTACATTTACAGGGACAAGATGGGGCACTGTGTGTTGGGTTGCCAGTGTTTATTAATTTTGTCTGAGTAGTGAGACTTTATCACTTATTTGTTACATTTACAAGGACGAACTGAAAAGGTATTAAAGATCTCTCAGATGCTTGAATGACCCAAGAAATCTATTTAATCCTCTGTCTTCGTGCTGAAGGTGCAGCCGGTTTTGCACGTTGGCGTAGCTCCACTGACTTCACCTCAGTTCTCTATCTTGCATGCACGTACCCAATTACTGTGTTAGAAACAACAGTGCAAATACATTCTCTTCTCTCTGCAGGTACAACATGTTATTGTCTTGCATTTTAGCTTTTAATAAATTCACATCAGCTGATGCTGGCAAAGAGTAAGATTTAGTGTTTTGTTAATCAGCAGAAGTTGAGACCCTAACTATACCAGCAGTATTCTTCTCATCTGTTGGTAAGCCCAAGATCTGGCAAGCAGGAGAAAATACGCTGCCTACAATAGTTCACGTTCTGCTGCTGCACATTTTTGTAGCAAACCATGAAATGACCATGGTGAAGTTTGTCTAAGGAGATGTACAATTAGTTGATTTTTTTCAAGCAGACTAAGACTAAGATCAATTTATAGAAGTTTAATAATACCACAGCCTTACAGTTTTTCTAGCTTGCTAGCCCTGTCTTTTTTGAGGAAAACCATAAATATGAAGAAACCATAAATGTGTCTTTATAATATTTAGATACTTTCTTTAAAATGTACCGTGATCCATCTCCTTTCTATTTTAAGGACAGATTTTACTCACATACTCGGAGACATGGCTGAAGTCATTTGGACCTTGGCCTCCCCCTCTGTCCAGGCCATTTAAGCAGGGAAAAGCGTGATAGCAATATTTTATAGGAAGGATGAGTACAAAGGAGGATACCGTGGATCCTTTGTAACCATCAGTAGCCAGTAAGGTCCTTTTCAGAGCGTGTCTTCCTTAAATGATGTTTGGGATGTCAAACAAGTTAGAGTCTCTTTGCCCTCACCTCTTCAGTAGCTGAGCGGAACAACCTTCAAGTGATGCACTGGAGAATTGGAAAGTCAATCTGGCTACATCGTGAGATTAATTTTCCATCTGGGATTTGCACTCTTGCTATGTCAGCGCAGGGGATCAGACTGTTCTGTGGCAAAGCACAAGCATGTAGAGTCACAGTGCTCGCTGTCTGAAATGCTTGAGGTTTTTTCACAATAAATTTTTTGAAGGACATTATGATCACTTAGTTGTGGGATTTGATGCCCATTGTTTGTAGCAGCAGGACATACTTCTGCCACCCTATATTTGAAGAAGTTTGGTAACTTACATGTTGTCCTTTCTCCTAAAGATGCCTAGAGGGGGTTGTTTCTTGCCCTTTCTGTGTAGTTTGACAAGATTCTGTTTACTATCTAGGTATTTCCAATACATTTCATTTTACTGTGGTTAACAGTAAAGACATTTTTCTTTATTGACTTTCATATAATCGTGGATCTGAAGTGGAAGGGGAGAGACCCGTAACCTTTATTAGTTTTATTCACTATAGAAAGCAGTTGCTTTATTAGCATGCTGGCTTTCCTCCTCCTCAGCATTGGAATCCAATTCTCATTCTACTTTCTTTGTTCAGCTAAGTCATAGGTCCTTGTTTCCTTGGTGTCTTAGATACAGATGTATAGCAACCATTCCCAACCCTTGCTTTCTTTCTTGTTTTGAAGCTACTTTTCACACCCACTGTGCTTAGACCTTTCTGAGGCACAGTTTGATACTAGAAATTGGACAGTGACATGTAAGAGAGAATCCATGTGAAATTGTTTCATGGCTGTTTTGTTTTTATTGGGACAAGTGTCCATGTAATGATTAGCAAGACCATAACTGTCACTCTTGAGGGAAATACAGGCAGAGGGGCTAACCACCAAGTGGGCATGGAAAAGCGGATTTTTGCACAAAGATACTTCTCCAGATGAGGGTTGAAAAACACTGAAGAACACGAATAAGGAGAACCACTGTGCCCATATCTTGCTGTGCCTTGTAAGCCTGTATAAGCAGCAAAAGTGAGTAGTTGGATGGACTTTTCAGCTAAGAATAATTTCTAGGGGATGTACTCAATGTGTAATACTCCTGGGGGTTGCATTCTCCTGAGCATTACTAACTTTCAGTACATAAATACATTTTGACTCATGTAGGGCCTGTTTGTGAGAGCACCTGCTGTAAGAAGTTGTTTTCAGCACAGCTTCCAGATAGTTCTTTTCCAGGTAGAAATTTTCGAGAGGAGTGTGGCTGTGGAAGCTCTGATGGGAGCACACTGCTTTGTCAAGGAACAGAGTAAAGTGACGTGGCAATGTACTCCTCCCTAAGCAGACTGAGGAATGGTTGGGTCTCACCATGTCACTTCTTTTGGAGATCTGGGAGCATAGAGGACCCTCCAAGGGAAAGCACTGGAAAATAAAATTTCTAATCAATATTTTCTCCTTTGAAGAATCACTCCACAACAAGAGTGTGTGTGGAGGGCTGTATTATGACCCAGCCCAACATCTCCCTCCCAGAATTGTGGGGTGGAGGGTGATAATGTGTCACATTTGGAACATCCCTTCATTGCCCAGCCCTGTAGCTCAGAACTGAGTTAAACACCTTGGATATATTCAGCAAAATCTTGCTGAGTCTAGCAGCCTTGTGTCAGACTCCTTTTGCTTTCAAAATGTCTGGTAAGACTTGATTTTTGCCTAATTTTCCCAGACTAGTGTCTTCTTATCTGTTGTCATGAAATCACTACTTTGTGTTAACTTTAGTTGAGATATTGAATCCTGTATCTTTAGACTGGACTAGGGAAGCAGTGCTCGAGTGTCTTACAGCAGATAAATTGGATGTGTGTTAGGCTCTAGGTTGGAAGCTGGCACTTAGCTTAGGTGAAAGAGATGAGTAATGGCCCTACAGATGCTAAGCTGTTTGAAGCCCTTCTGATAAATGGGGTCTTTTTGTGATGAGCTATCCTCACTTTCTTTGGCTGATTGGTATAAAAGCTTTGTATATAGAAGCACATTACTCATTATTTACTGGTGGTGGTTGTAAGGTTGTTTAATTTTGCAATAGTCCCATCTAAGGGATGATTCTTGCATTGCATGGAAGGGAGACTAAGCGAGCCTTGCTTTTCATTTACTTTGTATAACTTTGCCCCTGTGGAAGCAGTGGATAGCCAGGATATTTGCCATAAGACCCAAAATGCCAGACTTTTGGCTTTCTGCACATGGAAGTTCCCCTTATCGCAGAGAAGAACCAGAGGACTGGCATAGAAAGAGAATAAAAGAAACAAGAGAAAGAAGATAGGTGTGGTGGAGAATGAAGCTTTTCTTTTCTGGCACTAAATCCCCAATATCCCCACCATCTCCCTCTCCCGACTCCCGCTCTGGTATTGTTTATTCTTCTCTCTTGTATTCTTGCTGCCTTCTTGTTCGTGCCTCTCTCTTGTTGAAAATTTTTAACTTTATCTTCTTTTCTCATCTGTTGATTCTTCTTCTCTTATTTTATCTTATTCCTCTTCTTTTGTTCTCTCTCTCTCTCTTTTACTGCTCTTTCCATATCCTGTGTCCTCACATAATAAAAAGCAAAGAAGGGATGGCTTGTGGCTTATTCAGTGCTGCTCCCTCAGGTCTGCTCTCAAGGCTTGTAGGACTTCAGTAAAGCATCGTGGTGTATCCTCTGTTTTATGAGCACAGCATATCCACACAGCACTGACTGGGCTGTGCAAGTGTTCTTGGACTGGAAGAGGAAAGATTTATGATGGCATTGATCACAGTGCTAAAATAAACTGCCTTCCCTTAGCCAGAGGAATATGAGTTTGTAAATGCCAGCATTTTATACACAAAATAAAGGACACCGGCTAAGGAAGCCAGCTGCCTAGGTTAGCTGTTCAAGATCTGAAAATGGCAAGTCTTTGAAAGCAAAGAGCCAGAAGAAGTCATTTATATTAAAACAAACTCTGTCATGAGTAATTTGACTTCTTTTTCTCTTACACACAGAGTTTATGTCTCAGGCCTTCTAAGGCCCGAGTAACATCTGATACTCTTTAGGCTGAGCCGACTCTAATAGGAGTAGGTTCCTGCTTCCAGTTACAGTACACCACTCAGAACTCTCTTTAATTCGAGTCTTGTGTTTACAGGCTGTAACTATTACTTATTTGTCATTTTTATGGTAATAGAAAAGATTGTTTGTCTGTGATTCAGTCCCAGCCATGCTGTTGAATAGTTCTGTGTCCTCAGCAGCAGCAGAAAAAAAGTGACCCGAGAGGAGCTTTGACTTTTTGCCTCATTCATTTTTCTCATGTGGCTTCAGTTGTGCAGGTCAGGCAGGTCAGCAGGCAGGAGTGGGGATGCAGGTCCCTTCCCATCCCTCCCAACCGCTGCCTCAGTCTAACGATGTCAGCAGAGCATCGCTCAACAGTTCTCATGCAGTTTGCGTATGAGCTGCGTGTGTTTTCTCTTCTCTTTTACTTTAAAAGAGACAACTCTGAAGTGTACACTAGCTGAAGAACACAGCTTTGCCTTTTTTTGCCCTTTTCCTTTTTTTAATCCTCTCAGTTTTCTTCATCCCCTCCCTTCTGCTCCCAAGTTTTTGTTTAAATGTTTTTACCAAGTGCTTCAGGTGAGAGAACTACTTAACTGCAGCTGGAATATAGGAAAGGTGTATGAATTCTTCAGGTCTCACTAACAAGGCATATGCAGACCTGAAAGGGTAAAGTGTAACACAGCTGAAGGTCAGAAAAACTTTGTCCTACTCGAAAGCTTCCAGGGAAAGTGCTTGAACAGCCCAGCCAGCTTCCCTGGGCAAGGATAACCTTCGGGGCCCACTGCTCCAAGAGACTGCACCTTAATTAAGCAGCATGACTCTTGTTCCCCCTAGTGGCTAATTACACGGGATCTGGTTCACACCGGCATTTCACTGAGCTGCCTCTGAACTTCCCAGCCTAATTTTCCTCCCATCCACATTTTTTGCTATGTTGTCTTGTAACTTTCTCAAGTTCTCCTAATTATGGCATTTGTCAGTCTTTTGATTGTGACTTCAGGAAGCAGGAAAATATGCTATGGATAGCTAATACCTCCTATCTAGGAGTTAAGGTTGGAGAAGGTTTGGCACATAATCCAGCCATGCATGCTGGATTTTTTCTGCAGCGTTAGCAGTAAGGGTTAAGGAAGAAGGGATTTTCTTTGTTTATCAGCATCCCTGTTCATATTGCAACTCCTCAAGTATGAACAGATACGAATGTCCAGAAATGTTAGACACCTCAAATCAGCAGGCTTGTTTCATGTCTTTGAGATAAGCACTGAATTGCCTGGCTTTACAGATCAAACAAATACCAAGTAAAATGTAGTGTAGGATTTCTTAGTGACAGAGAAAAAAAACCCTGTATTTTCCCATGTACTTCTTATTGGCAGCCTGGTGATGGGAGATAATGCAAATATTGGGTGAAACTCATCAGCTGTACTAGTTCAAATCTAACAGAAACCACTGTAGTATCAAGTTCTTCTGTGGTTACCTCAGTATAAATAAAAGCAGAATTTTGCCATGAGAAAACAAAGTATGTGACCTAACTGGAGCGTCAGAGTACATGGGGTTTATTCCCAGCTTCGCCGCTGACTGTCTGTGACTGTGGGCAAGTTGTTTAACTTTGTTCTTCATCCAGCTGATTTGTGAAGCAGATCTAGTGATGTTTAAGTACCTCATAGGCTGGTTATATGGTTATATTAAAGCTGAGAGAATGAAAAGTGCAAAGAAAATGTATGATGCTGCTAATGGTGTTGCTCTGGTGGATTAAAATAAGTAAGAATGGAGAAGCCAGTAGACTGACAACTGAGCTGCACGTAATGGGACCATTTTTTGACTTCTGAATGGGAAAACAAAATTTTACTGTAGAACTGCAACCAGTTTATTCTGTGTGGTATTCATTGCTATGTATATAATAGGTAAGGTGGCCTATATAGTATGACATGACTACAACTCAGCAGTTTATATAAATTTTTAGTATTTCGAGCATTCATGACTTTTAAAGCTTGTGTTATGCATTTACAATGAAATGCACTTCATATGCAGAATTCTTCATTTTAGAAGATTTTTGGGCAGGAACAGGAGACCACATCCTTTAAAGCACAAACTCACTCGCAGTTTGTATTGGCAGCTCCTTACGAACAACAAAGGCAAATTCAAAATCATCATTTTAATTCACAGGCTTGTAGCTTTAGACAGCTAATGCTGGAACTGAGAGACTGGGTGTTCTTTTTGCTTAAGTATGGAGCCTTCTAAACTGCAGCTGAAGACATTTGCTGGAGACTTCTGAAAATGAGATGTTATCCTTTTGTGACTGCAGTGGGATCAGGATTAGCAGAAACAACAGATGCATCTTGTGTTGCTGAGCATTTTTTGATTTGCATCTGAAACTGGCTTGTGACAGGTCAGTACCCCAGTGAATGTAATGGAGAACGTTCCACGGGATAAGACCTCCGTGTTTTAACTGTATCCTTTTTCTTGCATGTCTGGGTTGTATTTTTTTTAATTAAGTTACTGAGTTGTAGAATGGCCTGCGCTCCTTCTATTCCTGTAAAAATGAAATGACTGACAGCTTTTCAGTTGCACATGGTCCTACCATTTATTAGGAGAGGAAGGGGCAGGATGGGATCCTACCAAATTTTTCATGTATTATATATAGAGAAAAGACTGTTGAGCATGATACAATTGTGTCTTATCAAGCAGTCTGTTACTGATCTAGTCTGATTCTATATAGATCTGCACAACTTAATCTAAGACTAAAAATAAAGCCAGAGGAGAACAATGTGTGTATTTAGAAAAGTTGTATAGTAAAATTAAGACTTTCATCAGATAAAAGTAATTTAATTTCCCTCTTCTCATTCTATACTTGTCACAGCCAAAGACATACCTTTGAACCAAACCAAGCTTTTTTTCTTTTTAGATTTGCCGTATTAAGCAATTTCCAAAGTACAAAATTGCTGCTAATGGAAAAGCGAAACAAATCTGGGATTTGGAGCTCGCGCAGTGTTCGTGCAAGTGCTTAGCCTGTACAAAAGGAGCATTCATCTTGAAATGACAGATAAGCGCTAAGGACAGGATTGAAAACTGTAAATATGTTAGCACTTTAAGCGAGAGCTCAGCCCCAGCACTTGTTAGACTCATCAGCTGCTGTAAACAATATGGATCTTTGAAATGATCTCTGCTGAGATCTCAGCACATTAAATAATGATATAGTTGTTCATTTTTGCTTCTTCTATTTTGTTTTTTTTTCTGTCAGAAAGTACTTTCTGCAAAGAATAGGCCTGTGGTGCTGCCAGCACACACACTTATCTTTCTCCATGAGCAGACCCAGCGAGGGCTGTGGAGTCACTGTGGGGAGTAAAGAACAAGCCTGCAGAGCTGGGCTCTGCCTGTCCCGATTTATGCACGCGTGAGGAACAGTATGTGCAGCTGCAGTACAACTTTCCTCTCATGGCTGTGCCTCTACCCAAGGCTAGGAAAGGCTCTTTGAGGTCATCCAGGCTCAGTTCACAGTTAGGACGCTCCTCTCAAGTATGATTTTAGAAAGGAAGCTGTTCAGGTGGCGGTAGCAGTTTCTCTTGTGTAACTTTGGGAAGGGTTAGCAGTGACTGAGCTGTGACAATGGAGGGTTTCATGTTGTGAAAACTGCGTACAATAGAAATTAATTTGAAACCAATAAATCCACTTTGCAAAGGACACTATAAAAAGCTTGCATACCACGATAAGTCGCAAACACTCACTGACCTCGCTGAGGTTCTGACTGGTGACCTACAAGTGAAAAGCTCCATGAGCCATTTGAGTCTCTGCTATTCATCTCCTCTCGCAGCCTGCTCTCTGTAAATGAAAGGCCAGATCCTCAGCAGCAGGAGTTGGCTCAATTCTTAGCATCAGCTGAATCGTGAAGCACAAAGTGTTTTTAATTCAGTTGTGTCCCACATTGGCTAGATTTCCCTCCTAAATGTTTGATATTAATCTAGTGGTGCTATTGATTCCCATGGGATTTACGAGAAACTGAGGTGCAGAAAGCTTGCGTGACTCATCCAAGATTAAAATTCAGGAGCTGACATATCCAACTGCCCTCCTTACAGTCACAGAACTTGTGCTGGCAAAAGCTTTCCCCCTTAAGTGCTTCAGGAGCAGTGGGTTAGAAATTTCTCTCCAAAGTGAGTGAAGAGGCGAGGCTTGCTTGGAAATAGGAGTCACAAGCTGCAGGTCACTAGGGGCTTCTTAAAAAATTGTGAATTGGGATGGGACAGCAAAGTAAAAGTAGGAATAGTGACCGGCTGGGTGGTGTAAGGTGCAGATGTCCTTCTGGAGGGAGTCAGTGGTCTTCACCTTTCCCAGAGTAAAAAGGACAGCTTATAAACAACCTCATCAACCCTCCCACCCAGCCAAAATGCGGGGGTGGGAAGGTAAAGTCTGTCTAGTGTGCTCTTCTCTGCAAAATCTCAACTTTAAAGATAAGCCCTGGGGCAGGACAGTGCTATATTAGATCTCAGGCTGTGAGCCAGGCAAACTCTGCTACCACTCGATGACTCACTCACATGCTAACTGCACTTCTACTTCTAACTGGTGTGTTTTCAGACAGAACCAGCTATTGTTTTGGGCACAGTCAATTATAAAATGTGCTCTTTTTTCTGTTTGCCAAATGAATACAAATGCTTTCTTAGAAGATCTCCTAAAGAAAAAGATGCCTCAGATACCTTTAAACTGCTGGCAATGCTGGGTGGCAGGTTGAGATTTGCTTATTAAAAGAGGTTATGTAATATTGCTGTAATCAAAGGCTCTTTTATGGCTCTGGGGCAGGTGGGGATTAATAGCCTTTGGTTTTGGTTTTGTACAGAAAAATGTCAGGCCTGACAGACAGGCTGAGTGCTGATGCGCGTAACTTCTGACATTTACCAACAAGATTAGTTTCTTCCCAATCAGTTTGTGTAAGTTGGTGCCTACAGGTTCTTCTGTGCAATAAATGGAATCGCAGTACACAGAGAAGCTGTGCATATAAAGAGGGTCCTACTTACAGGGAAGTTTTAATGCTGAAGAGAAATGTATTTACCATTTCCCAATGGTCTCTGAGAGATACGAGCCAAACTTTTTAGGAGCAAGGGGAGCAGAACACCTATTCTGAGGTGACTATTAGAGCCTTCATATAAATCTCTCTGAATTCTGTGTCCACAGGAATCCCACAGTTCAGGTTGAGAATCTCTCCCTTGCTTCTGTTAGAGCACATTTGGCAACAGACTGGCCGCCCCATCCATCAGACCAGGCTTCCCAGGTTTTGAAGGAATCAAGAGCTTTCTAAAATTTTGTAGCAGTATGTATCCAGCATTTAAAGTGTTTTTTAGGAACAGCACTCTTCTTAACGGACAGTTTTAATGGCAGAAGAGCAAAGGAGAGCAGTAGCTTCTCAACCCTGGCTGCCTCTGATTTTTAGGCCTAGAGTGCTGGGTTTTTAACAAAATGGGACAGTATCACCAGCTGCTCAGTGTGCCTTGCTTCAGCTCTCACTCAGTTTAGTCATTTGTAGCCTCTGATTTGGGAAAGAAAAATACTTTCTGGAACAATGTGCTAGAAAAGGTTGCTAACTCCTTGTCTGCAGCAATCATGGCAAGGAAAGCAAATGCCTGTGCCATAGACAGCTCTCTTCTCTGTACTGTGCTCCACAAGGAGACATGGCTGTGCAGTCCAGTTCTAAACTCTTCACAGGTTTCTCATTTCTTCTCGGTTTTACTCTCTGCCCACCACACGTTGGATATTTATAAAATATCAGTCTTCTCTTAAGTGATATTATAATTTTTTGTTGGAGATAAGATGTCTCCAACATCTTTCTAGTAACCTAGAAAGGTTACTAGAAAGGCTCTCAACTTTGATGCAGTTTTATGCTCTGGTTTAACATCTCAACCTTCTAGTGGTTTACAGTAGTGAAAGACTTTTTTTAAAAGGTCTCTTGTTTTTTACGAGCCCCTGTCCAGGGTAATTTCCCAAATGCAGTCCAGATTGGGTAAAATGTAAGCATATTTCTGAGGTATAGTTTTTTTAATAGTAAGCCACACATCTGATGAACTAGATAAAAAATAATCCCAGATCAAAACTCACAGCAGGGATTTCCCTCATTAACCTCAGGTAGACACTGGAGCATGACAAACAATATATTTGAAAGGTGAGGGGAAAAGGAATGTCTCCTCTGCCAATGTTGGAAATAAGGAGAGAATAATTAGATGGAGAAGAGTGAAGTGTTTCAAATAGTTTTGTTTTCTTGATGGAGTAACCCTAAGGCAAAGTGTAGGCAAAAGGGTTTTTTATGACAAAATCCCAGCTAGATACCCTAAAAATGCACACAGAGAAACGTGTGCAGATTAATTAGATCGAAAAAATGTTTTGACAGCATAAGTGAACATATGGAAAGAATTGAGAGAACCCGATCCAGTTCCCCATGTGTAAATGATGCCTTGGCCATAGCTCATAAAGCAAATACAGATGCACAAAGAAAAAAAAAGGAAAAGAAAGCCCCCTTTCCTATCCCCTCCCCCCAGTAAACCCCAGTCCATTGCCAGATGGCAAATAAAAGTTTGAACTCAATGGCTAAAGGCGAGGAAAGCTGTATGTTCAGCATGGACGTGAAATCAGCTGAATAAATCTGAATTTTGCACCTTAAAGGAAGCGGTGCCAGTTCCACTAAATATTGTGTCAAGTACACAGCCGAGTGCCAGGATATCCTGTGCAGATGCTTGTTCTTCAGCTTCTCCACTTTACCCTCCCCTGTCCAAATGACTCCTGCTTTCTGTCCAGCTCATTTCTTTTGTTGTGCAAGTTAGTGTGGAATCACACACCTGCCCTGCCTGCCCCAAAGGTTTTACCACCTAAAGCTGAGGGTAAAAGCAGTAGGACAGATACTGCAAGCAGAGGGTGAGAGGGGAGCCAGAGAAGCAAAATAACTTGTTCCAGGCTGTGCAGAGGAGCAGCGCTCCCAGGCTCAGTTTACTCCATCACCAGCAGTGATGAGCAGGGAGGGGGCTGATTTAGCTTGTAGCTGTAGTGCAATCTCCTGCATCGGGATCTGACGTAGGAATCTGATCTCTTGACTCCCAGGTGAGCTTGCTTTCTGTTAAACAGAGCTGCCTGTCAGCATAACATTTCCAAGCCTAAAAAGTGGGTTAAATCAATATATTTTCATATGGTTTATATGGACAAACGTTCATAGTCTATTGTAACAGCGATGCTGGGTGTGATTAACGTATTAATTCCACCTCAGAAGGGGGTGAGGGAAATGTACTGTCTGTGCCAGTTGTTGGTGCAGTCAGGGAACCTCCTCCTTGGTAAGGAAGCTGCCAGCCGTGGCATCGCCACCCACGGTGAGGGACTGCTGAGGGGGCAGAGCATGCCCCAGGCTGTGGAAACCAGCCTGGGGGGACAGCTCAGCAGATCTCAGTGCTGCTGTGATTGCATCTTACCCATATCTGTGCTAGCCACACTTAAAACTATCTTGGATCTTCATAAACAGATGTTGTAAGATGGACACACGCTTCACGAATAAGATGTACAAGCTCATGGCAGGGTAAGTGCGGCTGAACCGTGCCCCAGCTCTGGTGCAGACTGCTTCCATGTTGCCCACAGACTGTTGATTCATGGCTCCCAGTGCCAGCGATCTGGGAAACTGAAACAGGAGCTAAACACTTGGGCTCTTTCCATTGCCTGGGTAAGCTGAAACCCCTGCTAAGCTGACAAGTTTGCATCCAAGCAGCTTTGGGCACTAAGAGGTGCCAGCAGTGGAGCCCTCACAAAGCAAACTGCTTAATTATTTGATAGTCAAAGGCAACTCGGGGTAGTGCAGAGTCAAATCAACAACAAAACAGCCTATATTTAGTAGCAGTGTGGCTGGAGCTTAGACCCAAACATAGTTTCCAGCTGATAGATGATGTGGCAATCATAGCTGACCCTCATCCCATTCTAAATTTGGGCTGCGGAATAAGTAATTAATATCATCGCTGGCACAACAAGCCACCCTTCAGAGCAGCTGCATTGCCACTGCTGCTCCTCTTATGGCTTTGTCTGCCGGCTGGCCAGCCTGGCTGAAGCACAGGCTCTGTGTGACACTGAGCTACAGTGGCCACAGCCTGGCTGACACTGCAGCAGAGTAAAAGTAGGTGCTTTGGAGGCAGAAGTGGTACCGTGGCCTTATCTGCACTTGTCTCTGCTCTTCTGTGATCTCTTTTCCCTTTGTTCTTGTCTCTAAGGAGTGCAAACCACGCTCCTATGGTACAGGACAGGTCGAGTGATACGTACTGTGATTAGAGGCATGGAGGGCTGCAGGACTGAGAGCTCCATGTGCCACCCAGAGTACAAAATTAGGGGCAAACCTAGAGTTTCCAAACTCTGTGCAAGTCAAACTAAACCTTGGGGGCTGCAATGGGCGCAGCCTGTGTCAGAAGAGAGGTAACTGAAAATTAGAAGAGTAAATTACATGGCCCACTTAACTCAGGGCATCTGCTGCAGACTTTCTGGATCCTGATTCAGTGCTTAAACCAGAAGACTACCTTGTCTCAGTACTAAGGATCCATCCAGTTGGCCTCTGTCAAGTGAAGCTGGATGGTTTAGAGGTAGAATAACGTTGGGCTTCTTCTAAACTACCTGCCTGATTTCCCTTCACCACAGTAACAGTCTTTAATAAACAAATCAGTAAAATATTCTTCTAAGATGGGCCAGTGCTGTTACTGAACGTGGATTGTGAGATTAAAGAGGCCAGTGCCTTTTCCTGTAAGAGACTTAAACTCAAGTCCTGAGCTGGTGTCCTGCTGGCTGGACCTCATCCTTCTGTCCTCTTCTCTCTCCTTCTCTGTAGTCTCACTTACAGACACAGACAGAAACACACTCTCCCTCTCTGAGCTTTGATATGAACACAGAAATCTATGTTGGAACAGAGCAAAAGGAAAATACAAGCTTGTGTGAAATTTTCCACCTTTTCACTAAATGAATGAAAGCCAAATTTTCACACTTTGGTCTTAGGTGTGAAATTTTTGCTCAGCTCTAATATTTATCCATAATGTGTTTTAAAACTTGGCTCACTCCATTCAGAACACCACAGAGAATTGAGTTACAGATTTTGGGCTTTGTGCACACTGCCAAGATCTGCCCCTATAACTCAAAGAAATTTAAGGGGGGAAAAAAACCCACTAGAAAAATATTATATATGGCCCATCACATGCTTTCTTCATGCAGTCATATACCACTAAAAAGTAATGTTCTGCTAGGGCTCTGTTACATAAATACATTCATGTAACTCCTGTAAGCATAGATAAGATGAATTTTGCGTCTCTAGGCTATTGAGTAAGAATCCCTAAATAAAAGCCTGTAAGAAAATAGCAGCCTTGCTAATAATTCTTAGAAAAGTTTAAAAGTATTTCTTGAACATCAGCATTTCAAGAAATCTATTTATTCCCCTCAAATCCAAATATATCTGTGACTGGACTTCTTAAAATGATGGTGGTTAGCATCTGTTAGTCTCAGCTTCTGTGTGTGGAATAGAGATGAGGGGGAGAGAGAGGTTCTTCACTATTGAAGAACAGTAAAAAATATTTACATTATTTACTTATATGAAGTGATAACTTATTTAGTTATGAAGATTTAGAAGTGTAAGGAAGTCAGTCTGTTATTTTGAAGGTACTTACACCTGCTGAATTCTGCAAATCAGAACAAAGCTGATGGGGAAGAATGTTGCTACATTTCAGTCTGTTGTGAATGGGTCGACTTTTGAATTATTTTCCTCTGATGCTGGATCTGAGACAGTAGATGGTACAAAAACACCAGAGAGTCGAGGCTGGCCTGAGTGGGAGTCTAGGTAATGTTTTCAGGGTAATGAAGGCGAAATTCATGTTTCAAAGCTCTGTGTGGTTGAGAAATGGAGACTGACCTTCCATGCGTACACTCGTGTCATTCTCAGGAACAAGTGAAGAACGTGCTTCCTGGTACAGCTTCCTCACCGCCTTCGGCTGTAGGAATGGCAGCATTTGATCACTTGGGTTGTATTGGCACAAGAAAAATGGATATAATTTCCTTCTTTTGCTTAAGTACTCACATGAGGTGAATTAACAATTTCAGCTTGGGAAGAAGAGTAGTAAGCCATGCATCTCATTCCAGTTCATTCTGAGATTCCTGAATTAGTTAATTACAAGTTACGATCCAACGCTGGTTTACAGCAGTTATTTTTCATCCTTCCCATCATTTTTAGGTCAGTCATTCTTGGTGCAACAGAACCATGGCTGTCACCAGACAAAATCTTTATATGATACGTGGTTGTTTTCACTCTTAAGGCAATAACGACGCCAGGTAAAAGTCCAGATGTTTCTTGGGATTATCAGAATGAGTAAGTGGGGAGAACACAGCTGGGCAATTGCATTTGTGCTCAAACGCATCATCCATTTAACTTTGGATACAATTTTTGAAGTACCTAAATGAAGCAAAAGCCCAAATTCTTAAGGGGACTGATGTTCCCAGCGCATTAATTTTAACGGGATTTTGTTACTTGACTTGCTTACCTAAGGCTGATGTCCCTAAATCTGATTTCTCGTTTGATGTGTGGTTTTAAGGACCTACATCCCATTAATTTTCAGTAATGTTCAGTCACTACTGAAAATCAGACTTGGGGACTATTCACAAGTGGGCTAATCCTCCTTGGCTCCCTCTGTAGTCCCAAGGGAGATGGGCTGCTCTTGTAGGATGAGCAGGATCATGCCGGGTGCTCTGAGACAGCCCTTGTAGGAGCCCATTGACCAGAGGATCAGAGAAGACGGGTCTCCTGGTCTAAAGCCGGACCCTGTAAGCACCTCTGGGCTCCTGATGCCAGGCTGACATGCTTCTCTAGGTGCCTCCTGGCATGACAGAGTAGCTTGCTGCACCGCGGCTGCCACACAGTGTTAAAAACCTTTTCCTTTCCATTTTTGAAGGGCCAACGGTTGAAATTTCCAGCTTTTACAGGCTGTGTCAAAATCGGGTTTCCTTAGGAGACAGGGTTTTCCCTGTGTTCCCGATAGAGTTTCGGGAGAGCCAGAGCTGGTGTCTTAAACTTATCTCCTGCCCCAGATCATGCAGAAGAGCAGAATTCAGCCACCAGTACCAAATGAATTTGAATGACTACTGACCCTCCCAGCTGGGTCACCCTTCCAGCTGCAAAATGGCACCTTGTTCTGAAATCTTGGTGGGCCTTGGAGAATTTGGTTCCCTGGGCCTGTGTTCCTTCTGTCCCGGGCAGGGTAACCCTGTTTGACTAACTCTCTCTGTGGTAAGCAGAGTGTTTACTGGCTTGTATCTGTCTCAGCTTTGACACTCTAACAAAAGGTTAAGAATCATGAATGCATCCCTTTATTTCTGCTCCACAGTGCCTCTCTTTTTTTCTGTGTAAACCCTTCACTTGCCTCTTGCCCAGCCTTTAGAAATGATGATCAAATGCGAACTTTCAGGGTTTATTTATAGCATAGCCTTTATGGAAAGAGAGAAAAGAAATGATTAAAAAGCAATTTTACAAAATATTTTGTTTTAAGAGAGAATTCATTGTGTTTAAATCACTGTATTCATTGTACTGTCTAGACTGGCAAACAAAGAAGATAGAGCGTCATTCAAATTAAGATCGTGAAATTCTTGGTGACTGGAATTATGGATTTGGATGTCAACCCTCAAACAAACTATTTCTGAACAGCAGTATTATCACTTTGCTGTATTTAAGGCTTTGTTGGAGACAGAACAGTGCACAAGGTTGATCTGATTCAGTTATACGATTCTAATGTTCCTTTGTTTCCGATTTCATTATAAATTCATATTTCCAATCTTGTGTTCCTCTTTGTCCCCAGAAAATTGTTGAAAAGACTCTCCTCTGGGAGTAAAGCTTTTGTTCAGACTAACAATGACCAAACTGACTTTGAAAAACAAAAAAACACACAACCGAAACGCAATTTAAGAGAGGGAATTAATTTAGGATATTTTGAGCAACCTAGAGCGAGTTGTTGAAAATTGCCGTCTGTGTATTTTTTTAACATGTTATTCCACATGACTGTGGTAGTTGTTGTGAGACTTTATTGCTGTGGATTCTTAGACCTGTGTATTTCTAGTAGATTTAAAAATACAAAAGTATTTTAGCTGATAAACTGGAAAGACTGCTTTGGCATCTTCCTCCTTAGCTAAAGGTGGGTGGACGGGCGAACCAGCAGGAGATTAGCAGCAGCCAGGCCCTGTTCCCTAGTTCACAGCAGGGCTTGCAGGACCAGTTTTCCTTTATGGACCTCTCCAGCCTGTCCTGCTCCTGGCCCCATTATAGAATCATTTAGGTTGGAAAAGACCCTTAAAATCATCAAG
Source organism: Antrostomus carolinensis (assembly GCF_000700745.2). Lineage (NCBI taxonomy): Eukaryota > Metazoa > Chordata > Aves > Caprimulgiformes > Caprimulgidae > Antrostomus > Antrostomus carolinensis. Next base: position 3,379 of record NW_010299263.1, on the reverse strand, counting down.
TCCAACCGTAACCTCAGAGCAGTGGCTCCCTCCCTGGCTGCCCATCAGAAATGGGGCCTCTGTGCCAGGGGTGCCAGGTTGGAGGACACCTCACAGAGAGCGTAGGAGGTTTTCATTGGCCTGAGACTCAGTTTGGCCCTTTGAAGACCACCACTGCAAAGCACTTGGTCTAAAAGCTGGAGTGCTGCTGGTGCCCCGGGTGGTGTTGGGCCCCAGCAGGTTGTCAGAGGCCAGGGGGGAGCCAGGGGACATGCAGGAGGGACCATGAGCCAGGGCTGGGGCTGCAGCAGCTGGTGGGACAGCTGTGCTGAGCCAGGCTGTCCTCACACCTTCCATGCCTGGTGTGGTCGGTGCTGCTGTCTGCTGTCTTTTGAACCAGCCTGAGGAGACCTGGAGTTAGATGAGTAACAGCATAAAAATAAAACCCGTCTGAAGATATGCTTAGCTCAAAGGCTGGCGTGTTTCCCGAAGAAGCAGTAACGCCTGTTTCAGCACTGGAAGTGGTAAGAGGCCCCAGAGTAAAGCAGAACAGGAGTGTGTAGGGTACTTAGGGCAGGAGCAGAACGTGTCCTGGGAACGGCCCTGTTTGTGTCCTGGTCTCCTAACGCTGCCCAGAACAGGGCAGCAGCAGGCAGGCCCTGCGTGTGCACGAGGGGCTGGATGGCAAAGTTTGTCCCTCCTTTCATTTTTGTTACACCTGAGAAAAAAGTGGATTTGTCTGAGACATCTAGACCCCTTAGATGTCTTGGGTTTATTATTGTGCAGTATCTCCAAGGCAATTCAAAGAGAGATGTAAAGCAGGGAGCGGGAAGCAAGGCGACTCTTGCCCCTAGTGAGAGAGCTTCAAGGGGCTTTGCCTTCACCTTATGTTTTCTGTAAGACACACCACTATCTGGAAAAGCAGCACTGATTGAAACAGAGGGAATTGGTTTTACTTGGAGGGTTTTTTCTGTCTGTTCATTCATTTTTTTGGAGTATCCTTTAAATCCAGCTGGCCATGTAAAGGAGTTGTAAAAGACAGAGTATTGTAAACAGGAACGATTGAGCTACTGTCACCTGTTAAAGAACAGGGGAATAAAATGGCCATTTCTCTTACTGGGAAAGATACCAGCCTTCCCATGCCAGCATTTTAATCTGGCTGGTGTGCAGAATCTCTGCGCCAGCAGGCTCACATGTCCCAGAGAAAAGAACACACTATCTCGCTGGAAGTGTTATTTCAAGGGTGTTTCTTGGGGAATCAAAGTACAATCAACTTCTGCACGTATGAAAAAGTTTGGGCATATGAGTGCACAGAAGTACTCCCCACTGTTTTATCAGCAGCACTAACAGAGTAAATCTGACTGCACCATCACTGGAAGGGCTTCTGACTTTGGCAGAGCCATGATTTCATCCAGTATTGATCCTCTGAAGTTGACAGATATAGAAAGTAGGTGTTCTACATGCTAGTAGCACATTTGGACTGGCAGTATAAAAGGACGTGTTGATGCTGAAGGATGAAGCAAACACACCCAGAACATGCCAGGTAATAGTGCAGGTTGAGCCAGCCCGGCAGAGCTGGGGGCTGCCCGCTGCTCTGGCACACGGGTCACATCCCAGGCACATCGTGCCTAGCTGAGCAAACACTGCTGTGCGTGGCAGAAAGTACCTGCTGGCTTTGTGGGCAGCACACCTACATCCTGGCGTTTCGGTCACGATCGTACTCCTTTAACACAGGGGAAATGGGAAACCAGAAGATGCAAGGTCTGTCAGTCATCCTCAGCGCCTGCCCTGGGCCAGTGAAGCTGTGCTTACATTGCTCATCGACACTGGAAAGTTCTAGGAGATCCTTGACTGTAGAATACTGGATTAGTGGAAAGCAAAGGTTTTACACCAGCAGATACTATAGCCTATAAAATCATCCAAGCCTTTAAAAAATCTAGCCATAGTCATTGACTTAGATGGCTTCCAGCAGCAGCACAGGCTGCCTGGTCTCCAGGGGTCATTCTGATACTCTCCCTGTGCTGTGTTTCAGGCAGTAACATTCAAAGAGATTTAGAATTTTTTCCTGCTTTGAAACTCAGAACACTGATACAGATTTAGTCAGACACTGATTATTGAATCCTGATCTTTCATGTTCCATCTGAAAGCTATTGCTTTAATGCTCCTGGTAAAATAACTTCCACTGGAACAGCCTGTGCATACTGCCTCCACCCTTGCCCCAGAGCTTGATCCTCTATTAACATCAGTGATTAGTGTCTCATTCCAGCAGAATTGCTCAGGAGAGTCCACAGAAAATCAGAATCTCACAGAGATCAGGAAAAGAACCAAATTATTCAGTCCTCTCTCTTCCACACAGAACTCTGTCCCAGAGACTCCTTCTGTAGGGGATTCTCTGAGATCCCTTTGCCTGACTTTGTTCTGGCCAAAAGCAGAACAGGGTCAAAGTCTCTTACACCTTTAAGCTGGAATGTGAGGGCAGCTGTGGGCTCCGTAACACAACTTTGCAAGTTGCCTTTAACTTCTGGAGCGCACTCGAGTCCTCCCTTACTGCAGGGAATTGGTACTTTATGATAAAGGGATCTCATGTAGAGCATCATTTTATTTGAGAAATCTCCCCTCCAGGGATGCAGTGTTTAACATTTCCTTTGGTTAGTGTAAATAATAAAAGATAAGTCTGTTCTGCCTCGGACTCCCAGTAAGAAAAAGGAATCAATTTTGGTTTAGTGAGGGGTCTGCAGTACTTTGTTCTCATGACTACTGTATAATGGGATTTAACATATTTTAGGCCATCTGGCCTGTTCAACCGAAACAAAATACATCAGTAATGTTCCGATTGGTTTTGAAACATCTTGTTCTTGTCAAAAAGTATTTTAAATCGAAACAGGCCTTTCCAGTTTTGTGTTTTTTGTCTTTTACTAGGAGGCCATGGCGAAAATGGGGAAAATCGGGAGAGTCGTGCAGCCTAACCATGAGCATAAAAGGTAATCCCGGCTTTTGTGTGTTCCTGTCAGGAATGAAGTTAAGGTCTGTCTCTTTATAGCGCTGCCTGAATGCAGCAGCATTTATCTCTGGGGCAACCCCCATAATCAGTACAGGCTGGGGGATGAAGGGACTGAGAGCAGCCCTGAGGAGAAGGACTTGGGGTGCTGGTGGATGAAAAGCTGGACATGAGCTGACAGTGTGCACTCACTCACAGCTCCGAGGCCAATAACCGTGCCCTGGGCTGCACCCAGAGCAGCGTGGGCAGCAGGTGGAGGGAGGGGATTCTGCCCCTCTGCTCCACTCTGTTCTGCTCTGCTCTGGTGAGACTCGACCTGGACTACTGTGTCCAGCTCTTGAGTCCTCAGCTCAGGAAAGACATGGACCTCCTGGAGCAGGTCCAGAGGAGGCCACAAAATGA
>NW_010299261.1:93177-120033 GCF_000700745.2 Antrostomus carolinensis | reverse complement strand
AATAAATTTCTTCCTCCTTAAAACCTCCAAATGCTTCTGATATCCCATATTAAAAAGACAATAATAGAAATAGACAAGTTAGGTGTAATGTTGCAACACAGTTGTAGGTTTGAGTGTTTTTATCTCATTCTAAGGGACTGAAGCATACAGTCAGTCACATTAAAATGAAATTGGATCCAACGTTTATTCAATAAATACTTGTCTTGTAGGTAATCCAGAGCAGAGTGCTTTTGACACATAAGGACTTAATTTGTCTTGGATAACAAGTTATTAATATGGCACATTTAAACTTGCCACCTACAATAAGGTCATTTAGATCTATAATACAACTCACAAGAGAACTTCATAAAGCCAGAAACAAAGTTTGAAATTGCCTCTGAGTTGTGGAGCAGACGCACGGCTCACGGTTAGCTCTTTTCAGAAGAAAGTTCAGAGCAGGAGGAGCCACCCAAACCCTAACGGTGTGTATCTACTCTTCTTTGAAAGGCAAACCTAAATGAAATAAAAATGAAAACAAGAAGCCCAACACAGGTTTTTGAATGAGTGAGCTTTAAACCTGTGCTGCGTCTGCTAGCAAACTCATTGCAGCTTTGAAAGTGAAAAAACAACATTTGATTCCGTGTGGAAATTCACCCACATTTGCACGCTACCTCTTCCACGTGCTTTGCAATTTACTTGCTTTTAATAATAAGCGAGGAAGTTGGAACATAATCCACCCATAAATGTTATTGCTGTAATTTGACTGTGCTGTGTTTGTTCATGCATTAGCCGTATATGTAAAGAGAAGTGGGGATGTATGGTGGTGATCCCCGTACAGCTTGAACAAACAGAGATGTTTTGGTACATACTGGGTTTCAACCCCCAAATACCTGGTGACTGTTTTAAAATTTGGAAAGCTGGAAGTGGGGTTTTTAGTTTCAGACCTGTCCTGACCGAACAATGCCTGCGAGAGGTACATCAGGAGATGAATATCGTGGGCATGCTACATGGGATGTGTTTTGCGGCTGGCGAATTGCTCGCTGCACTGTATACGTGAGCTTTATTATCCTGTTTTTATGTATTAAGCTCTTGGTTGTTCTTGACCTGGCAGATTCTGTCTCTTTAAGTAACTAAATCTCATTTTTAAGCGCTTCCTGGGAAAAGGATGTTACACATGAGTAGAAAAATGCAGGCAAGAAAGGCTAATTGAATGAAAAGAGAGAATTAGGTTAAAAATAGAGTACAATCTAGTATCACATTTTCACTAGTGTAACCTGAAATGAAGGTGTCTCCAAGTCCCTAGTGATGCCAGAGTGTTTAGATGTTGGGCACAGATGGAGACACCTATTGAAATGTGTCTGAAGAAGATTAATAGGACTTGTCAGTGTTGGGAAAGCACTGCTTTGCTGTAAATTTCTACTAGCACAAGATGAATTACCGATGAATGCTCAGTTATCAACCCCATCACTATCATTGGACACTAAATCAAATTGAGCAGTTATCTACAATCAGAAAATTTCTTTTAAAAATAGGCACACACCTTTAGGCTTAAACTCTTTAATAAGACAATATCCTCTATGGTATGTGTGTGTTCACGAAGGGATATGATTTGAAGTTTCTATACAAAAAGCTTTTGTTTGGAAATGAACTCCAAGTTTAGTGTGAAATCAGGGTTGTCAAACAATAGAAGATATTTGGAATATACTGGTTATACCATATAATCTTCTGCTGGGGGCCTGATCCAGAATGAATTTTCATGCATGTCATTAGACTTTGGATCCATCTCTATTTGTGAGAGGTTTTTTTTCAACACTCCTCTCCCCTTGTTTTTGGTGATGATAAAAACCGCCTTCTCTCTACCTTAAAGACTGAGCATCCAAATCATATATTAATGCAAAATAGCTGTCAAGACTCAGGGTATATGTATAAAAATAATAATAAAACCACCCCCCCAACTTATTTAGGAAATTACAGCTTAATATAATGAAATATGTAATGAAAGAATCAATTGATAATTTTTTAACTGAAAATGTTTCTTTCTCTCCTTTATAAAAGGGGAAACTGTCACAAACAAAACTATCACAAGCATTGACCAGTCCACTGATAAAGTGTAGTAGCTGTATTTACCATCCGATGCTGATGATGACAATGATATTAAATAAACATCCTATATTTTTAGTTTTTAAGATTTCTTTCCCTCTCACCCAGTCATGGTACTACTTTATCCAAGGAGATTTATCATGGCACATTTTCTGACATCAATTTTTCCCTTTTATTATAGACAAGGGCAGTCATTTGTGTTTAGGGAGGGAGACAGGTACAGTGCCTTTATCTGATCTGTGTCCCCAGCCGTAGCCCCTTCTTAATCAATGGCAAATTCCCACTCTGGAGGATCAGGCCCTATCTGGGCTACTTCTCAGCAGAGGAATGTATCCTTCCCTTCGTCTCCACATATCTCACCTGTGATGTATGCTACTTTTTGAGGAGGGAATAATATGCTATTTATCACAAAACACAGCTTCAAAGCCTTTGTGTGTTTCTCATCTCCAGCCAAAGCTTGTTATTTACCACCTTAAAAATTTACCTGGGTAAGGGATAGTAGCAGTTATTGTCTTCATTTTTACATCCTAATTTTCACACAACAAATGCCCTGCATTAGGGTCAGATTCTCACTCAGATGGAAGTTATTAAGTTTAAGCAGAATGGAGCCGATTTCAGACAGCCACAGCCCGTGTCCTTCTAACACAGTCGCTTTACAGCATCCCCTTGTTTGTTTTTTTCTTTGGAGGGCATGATTCTTTAAACATGTTTGTTTTACGCAGAGCAGCAGTTGATTCCTAACTTTTTTTTTTCCCCACAAACATGTAAAGAGAATATTAATAGGGAATATTAATAGAGCTGAGTGCAGCATGATGCTAGTTAGATTGTAGTAGCTGAGAAATATGAACTAGTGAACATAATCCATAAACTCCATTTGGTTACTATAATACTCCAATCTGTATTTATTACAACCCCACTCTGATGCTTATACAACTGCAATTGCTAGATTTATACACTCTAATGGTTTCACAATAGGAAAAACCTGTGTTCTTTATCTTTCTTTTCCTGTCCAAAATAACCCCTTCCACATATACTTCAGGCTTCTCTGGACCTTGTCTGGGTTTAATCACAGACTGTGGGACAAAATGTGCGTTATTAAGAAATATAAATATTTTCAGAAGCAATCAAAGGGTTGAAAGATTGATTCGGCATGTAGATTGGATTTAATTCGAAGCAGCTTTGTTCTAATGAGGACTACTGGGATACAAAGACAGCAGCCGCTTATGGCCACCAGTTGGGAACTTCGACTCACTGCAGCAACCTGTCAAGAATTTCAAGAAACTGCCAGGTATTAAAGAGCAAAGTGTTGGGGAAGCCGGTGGTCTATTGTTTTCAGCCTCTTTCTGAGGCTGGATTAGGATTTCATAGTCCCTGTTTTAACAAAATGACAAATAAGGTTGATTTCTTGCTGTTCATGGGGCCAAATCCTGCAGTCCCTCACTCAGGAGAAACCTCTATGGACTTTACGAGGGGCTTTGCCTAAGGAAAAGGTGCCAAAGCTTGTCTGAGCCCCAAGTCCAGCAAATTTGAGAGCTCTGTAGCAATTTGTGCGGCTTTCAGACCTGGTGTGGTTGCGTTTGCAGTGACTTTTTTTTTTGTTAGATTTGCTACCTGTGCTCCTAAATGTAACAGAATGTTTTTGCACAGGGAGGTGTTTTTCCCTGCATCTGGAGAAATACAGTTCTGTGTTGGCTGGGAAGCTCTTATGTCCTCGCCGGGTGACCTGGCAGAACTGTCGGACCCATCCTGCTTCCTGGGGAAAAGGCTGCAACATCCAACAAAACATCCTTGAGATGATGCTGAACAAAATGGGACACTTGGTAGCTTTCCCCTTAGACTTAAAAAACCCCAAGAGCAAAATTTCTGAGTGCACCGTGGTGGGGGTGTCACGTCACAGGTACTTGGGGAACACAAGACCCTGGCAGCTTTCCTAAATGTCGAGCGTACAGTCAGAATCACGGTATATACAGGATCAAACACCGACCAGTTTCTCTCTCCCCTTAGCTCCCCCCTTGCCTACTTTTGTCCATAAAAGCAATAGAAAGAGAGAAAGCTTGAATTTTCTGAACTGTTTCACCCATCCACAGCTGGAATTCCAAAGTGAAATGAAAATGCCTTTAAAATCAACCCTACATGGGAGCCTGAGAGAACAAGTTTTCCTTTGTTGTAGGGTATAGTATTATTTGCTGTAGGTTTTTGATATACATTCTAAATTAGGCCTGCAAAGGAATGCTTCATCTTTAATTCATCACTCTCAGCTGAAAGAGATTAGCAATGTCTAGCACGCACCCTTCGTATGGTGCTGACCTCATCAAGTATGGCCTGAAATTAATTAGCCTCATTCATTCCAAATGGAAAAGGATAATGGAGCTGCATTTTAGAGATGACCATCACAAATTGTATGCAGCATATTTAAAATCCCTCCCCCTGCCTCGCTCCCCACCCCATTTAAAAAAACTATGTAGATTAAAATTCTTTCCAGAACTTGCAATATGTCAGAGTTATCGAGGCATTAGGAGCAGAAACCACTCAGTTTTTATTTGTGGAACTGGGAGCCACATTTTGAGTGTGTGGCTGTAAAAGCAGCAAGCCTGTCTTAATGGCAGAACACCTGGAATTAATTTGATATTTCCAGGTGCTCTGGCAAACTGGGGCATCAGGCACTTGATGTTTAAACATTCTTCCACTAGCTTGCTTAAATCAATATGAAAGTGGTGTCCCTTTGTCATTCATACATGCAAAGTGCTAGCACAAACTCCAGCTTGGCTTCAGAGTCCTACATCACTCATAATCTAATTAGAAATCAGAGCAGAGCTGAAGCAGCATTCTTTGTGGATTCTTGGGCAGCAAATAGGGATACTTGTCTTTTGTTTCCCTCCTCGATTGCATCGTTCACAAGCTTTCACACCACATCTCTAAAGGTGGTTAGGTGCCTCAAGATGTTGACAGGCATGAAGGACAAGATTATTTAGGTATTTAGGTGCCTACCCTGGGTGATTTCAAATGGAATTAAGCAACTGGATGTTACTAGGAGGGGCAGGAAAAAGGGGAAAAAAAAAAAAGCTTCGAGTGCGTATGAAAAGCTCTAAGCTGGTGTCCTAAACTCTAGCAATGTGGGGGGTGTTTTTCCGGGGTAAAATTGCCTACAGGGCACATTTACTGAAGTCTGGTAATTTTTACTGAGGTCAGTGAGCACTCGGTTTGGGCAGCACAGCACAGCCCAGCCCAGCAGCTCAGTCAGCTCCTCCCTGGCAGGGCACAGTAGTGGCGTGAACTCCGGTTGCTTCCCAAGAGACAAGGAAAGTAGTAAAGAATGCAGGATTTCCCACAGGAGTTTGGAAGGTGCCCACGTCTAAGACAATGGTGAGGATTGGGCCAAAATCCAGATCCAGCCTGGATTTCTCCATCTTCCTATCTAGACCTACGACTGCTGATGGATCACAGCGACGTGGACTTGTCTCCTTACTCCCCAGCATCAGATCACCAAGAGGGCCTGAGATAATACTGTGAGTAAAAGACACATTTTTCCTTACACCAAATAATTCATTGTGAAACTTCAGATTTTGAAATAACAAAGTAAAAATGGCCTGTATCTGCAATGCCAGGGCTTGGGGAATGTTCCTGCAGTTTGTATGCCCAAGGCTGGATACACAAGGAAATCGTTTCGTGATATGTGCTGTCATCACCTGATACCCAGGAAAATTGAGAATTATTTCTCTTTAACACAAACAAATATTTGTCTTCCAAAGACTCCATTCATTAAGACTGCCATTGAATCCAGAGTTGAAGCCATTGTTATTAATCCTAAATGAATTCAAGTTTGTCTACCATGAACAAAGCCACTCGCCATCTGATAATCCAAATTTGCTCAGGAAAAAAGAATGAGCAAATGTTAGAAGCAGCAGGTGAAATCATACCACAGTTATTAAGCCTTCTTTCAGGGGAAGCAGAGGATAGATTAAATTGTTATGTTAGACCATGTTGTGAGTCCACGTCAATTTTGTTTGAGATTTTATCTTAGCTCAGAACTGTTTCCTCCTAAATTAAACTAAATGCTGAAGACATGAGAAGCATATTGACCCAAAGATTCAAAACTTTGGACTCAGCAGCCTTCTGATCTTTTGTCCACAGAGTATCGAGTTGTAAAGCTGTCGAATATTAAATAATCAGGATTATCTTCAACTCGCCTAAGTTCATTTGTCATGCTGAAACACTGGCACGGATTTTCCTTACTGTTTTTTTTTTTCAGAACAAGACATTGACTCTGCCTGAAAGCTGGTTTCGTTTGCCACTGATCTTACAGACTGTGGTCCTGTACTAATATTAAGCCTCATAAACTAACCACGTTCTATAATTCTGTCCCTGATGCTCTTAATCTCTCTTTTGCAAACACCATTGTCCAACAAAGCAACAAACAAAAAATCTTACAGTCAAAATGATGAAACTATGCTGGTACTTCGATCAGCTGTTATCATGCAGAAACAGTTCTTGAGATTCAGAAATGCAGTGTAATTCACCTGGGATAAGAAATCAAATTTAAAAATGAGCTGAACAGACATTTTTAAGAATAAGTATGTTTCTAAATAATCCAGTTTTTTAATTTCACCTTTTCTATATTAGTACCGTAAATCAATAGAGTTCTGCACTTGCAGAAACCAAATGAGTTTGAATTGTCATAATTAAATATCATCCTATTTCTTGCAACAGAGCCAAACAAGGAGTTTTACTCCTGACACAAGAATTTTCTCAAGTAAGGACAATTTACTAACTTATTACAGCAATGATTTAAGCTCCAAGTGGTTCCATCTTTTTTTTTTTTTTTTAGAAACCAAATCTCTACCAAAATGCATAGCACAATTCATCCCTGGTGTCACAGCACTGAAGAGATAGAGTTACAGAAGAAATCATATTGTTTAGATGGTTTTTAAATACAAACATAATGATGATACATTAAATAATATGATTTACTCAGCCGGACTTCCAATTATCTACATGCAAACTGTGTGTTCATTCATCACTTCATTCACCTCAGCTGCAATGTTGGTTAGTGGTAAACATTAACACTGAGACATAAGTTTGAATGGGAAGAAAAACAAGGAGAGTGCAAGGCTGTATATTAGCTTAGACAAGTAGGATGTCATTGCCAGCCTGAATTTGTTGATGACACCAGGCATTAAGCAAGTAAATCTTCAGTCACTGAAGCAACAGTTCACTTACTTTCAGTAATAACATCCAGGAGGCAACACAGTGGATTTACAACAGCGGGTATCTGGGTACTAATAATGGCCACTTAGACCCAACCACAAAATAATGATTCAAAATGGAGGTTCAACTTTCCCCAGGAAAAAAAAATAAAAAAAAAATCTTATTTTAGTCTAATTTAAAATGTTCCAGAGTCTGGGTTGGAGGTTTTATTTGGTGGAGGGAAAATATTGTCTTTGAAGTATCAAGCTCATGGAATTGTTTGGGCAATTTCCGTTCTCACCTAGCAAAGACTATGCAGATGTTCAACGGTACCCAGCTCCAAGTCTGGGGGTTTGTGTGTGAGGTCAGGCCTTTCTGTTGGCTGTGGCTGGTTTCCATTTGTACCAGATATCAGTGACCTATCATGATTTCTCCTAAATCACTGGACATCGCAGATCCACACACACACGGTGAGTTCACGCGTTGAAAACAGAATTGTGATGAGCAGCCATCATAGTTCTTTGTTCCAGCTAAATTATTTGGCTTCCCTTCTGCCATATTTTCTTTCTATACATCCTAATTTTACCATCCTTTTCCCCCCAATAACAACATAAATGAGTACTCTATAGGTGTAATTACGATAATAGTTCTTTTACCACAAATACTAGAAGCCTGTAACCTGTAATTTGCTTTTTCTGATACTCTTCTATTCTAACATTAGACATATTATTTTAAAATGTCTAGGACCTGAAAGCTAAAGTTATATAGTGATATATAATAGCAATGGAAACTAAACCACCTCCTTAGCTCGGTCTTTAGAGCAATGTTGCATCTCTTTGCCAATTGGTGTCTTGTTCACCTATAAATGTCACACCCATCACTCTCATTATGGTTCCAATATCAGAGTTAAACAAGAGGGAGCAAGATACGTCTCCATATGTTTAATTTAAGGTAAGATTCTATGAAAACCCAAGACATATTAGCATGAAATATCTTCTCTTGCATTATTCCATGGCAAATTCAGGGGCAATAGGGGCATTTGCTTCTCTACCATGAATCTGCTGTATCTCTTGTAACACCAGCAACCCTTCTTTTCTAGGGATGAACCATCACAACACTGACTGAAAAGCGTGGGGACCAAGCACACGGACAGATGGCTGATGCAGCTGGTTCCCTGACTGTTGGGTGGTGGTTCACCTTTCAGTCATGGCATGAGATACCAGAGGCTGGAGAAACACTGCATGGACTGTCCCAGCTCCTCCTTGTCAAGCCTTTGTGCTGGATGAATCCCTGAGGAACAAGCCAAAGTGAGAGCGTGACAATTTGCTCCTCTCATGGTCTATACCTGGAGCACAGCACAAAGTTTCATCCTTTACTTCTGCAGGTAGGAGTTCAATCTAATTTACAGATTTTGTATTAGTGATGAGCGAGACAATAACGGTAAAATAACCCATGAGAACCTTTGCCCTCTTCTAGAACCAATATTGTTTCATAATTTTCTCTCTATTTTCTGGATGAAGCAGCAAGCATGAGCAGGGCATGCTGGCACACATCCCACTTGATAGCTGAAAAGAACAAACTGAAAAACATTTTCGATATGCTGCAGCTTATCAACATCCCAGAGAATAAAGGGTGAATGATATTTTCCATTGGTTATTCATAGATGTATGTGGATATGCTGATAAACTGCCACTTAGTCCAGGGGTTGGACAGAAATAAATCACCAGATAAAATACATTATTTCTAGTGAAAACCTTTATGGAACATCTTCTTGCCCCAAACCCTTCCTGCAACAGGCTCCCTGAGACCTGACAGCCCTTCTAAGTAGAGCATATGGTCTGCTCAGCTCTTGCAGTACTAGTGCATGGAGAGTAAACACACAGCAATGTCAGAGCAAACGGGAGGCTGTTTAATAGCATGAAATTCTGTGGCTACTTCAAACTTCATCAGCACTTAAGATACAGATTCCCCTTCTCTGCTGAGGCGTGCACTGTTTGCAGGAGAGGTAAAAAACTGAGACAATCTCTTTGAGGGTGGATGGTGCCTGTAGCCATCTCCCATAAAGCTGATGCTGTTGTGGAAGGGTCCTGTTGTGTCAGAAGTTGCATTTTCTGGTGATGCTACATTGTCCTCTTCATTTTGCTGAGATGTCCCCTGATGAAATGTAACTTGTACAGTAATTGGAATAGAGAGAGGGACTCAAAAGTAAAAATCCCACTGTTAATCAAGGCTGGCGAAGGGCAGAACATTAGCTGCAGTAATTTTATTTCTGAGGGAGTTAACAAAGCCAGGCTCGTCAGTGCTAGCAAACAGATCCAGTCCTGCCTCTGTGCTTCTCACACGGGCAGAACATTGCTCTGAAATCACTGGAGTAGGGATCGGGCCAGGAATGAGTGGCTGAGTTGCAAAGCAAATTAATTCCTGCCAAAAAAGTTCAGCTATGCTGAGAAGTATGTAAAGTGTCTGATTTGAGAAGTGTCAAGTAGCATTTGTGACCAATTATCCAAGATGAAGGGGGCAGAGCTATGTTTACATGTACTAATCTTCAGCCAAAGTTTAAAAACTCCAATTCATGGACACGCATCAAATTTCCTTTTCCAGGCTTGGCATTTGCCTGTACGCACGCACACACATTGCTCGGGGATGACAGGAAAACATGATTACGACTTGCAAATAATACAAATAAAAAAAAAATAGAAAGCAAGGGGAGCTGCCATGCAGCAGCAGCGTGGTAATTAAGCCTATACTGTGATATGTGAAAAAAAACTCATGGACTACTCTATGAGTAAAAGAGCTTTATCAGCTGAGCTGAAATATGACATGTGGCATGTCTCTATTGTTATTTTTCCACAACCTGTGAAGCCCTGGGAAAAGATCTTCACAAAAGAATAAGTAAAAGCTGCCTTTGCCATCTTCTGTTTAATTAACACAGGTATACCAATTTAATGCAATTAATCAAGATAGCAGGGATTAAACAGTAACTCGGAGTTGACAATGACATTGTTATCATTGCTATGGTGTAGAAGGGCTAGAAAATGATAGTGGTGACTAGAAACATTGTGGGTAAGAACAAGCTGGCTAGGGTTTTGGGTGGCTTTCAGAGCTTTATGCAGATCTATTGAAATTTAGGGGCAGCTGATTTTTCATATGGCCAAGTGTTTATCTGCCCCTGCCCTTCCCTTTCCCCTCTTGGACCTTCTAGGGTAACCCCCAGAGTGGCAGCAACTTTTAAAGTGATTCTTCTTTCTTCTAACAAGTTCCTGATGCTAAAGGTCTGACCTTAAAATGAGCAGTACATAGGGCAAGAGTGGGTACCACAGTGAGCTTCTGGCCTTCAACCCTTCCAAATACAGCTATTTTGGTAACCAGAACAGTATATTCATGATAGGTGAGGGAACAGAGCCTTCCAGTGAAGGTTTTCTCAGCATATTAACTCTATCAGTGCTGGATGCTGTGTCCCTAAGCAGGTTGCCTGTGTCTGTTTAAGATCCTAAATGCAGATTTGCAGAAGTCTGTAGCTTTCTCTAACTTTATGGCCATACTTCAGTGCCTCTTGCACCTAAACCCGGAACCATTCTTCCGGGGCATTTCCACATGGATCTGGGGAGAATGGCAATCACACGCTGCTGTGAGTAGGTCAGACTTGGATTTCTTGTCTGCTGTAGAGGCACAGCCTGGTTTGCTACAATGCAACTGTCCTCATTAATGTACTTCAAGCCCTGACTTACTGCGACCACCATCACTGGGTAAGAAGATGGCTGAGTTTTCTGGGCTCATTTTCTTGGCTTCAGAATGTTAAATTGGGTGATAATGAGTAGTAACTGTGTCCTTTTTTTATGGTGAAGTTGACACTTGCCTTCTAGTAAACAGACACAGAGATGACCCTCCTCATTTCACACAGGTCACCAAGCAGCCCCTGGGATGGCAAGGGTTATTGGCCATTTACCAAACTCTGTTTGACTTGGGTTCATGGGTGAGAGATGAAAGGCACTATATTGCATTACTGATCCCTGGGGCCAGCCGGTCTCCCTAAAGAAGCATTTCATTTAGCAAGGCAACTGCTGGCCCATGGGAACCAGAGAGTTAAGAAAAAGAAGACACAGTTTCAGTTGCAAATGCTTCCTCAGGGCAGATGTCTTAAAGCCACACAGAAACTCATTGCTTCAGTGTCGAAATAGTTGCTCCAGGACACTTAATGGCCATCAGATTTTTCCCATAATTAATCTCCTCTTCTTCCCAACAAAACACCCATTAGGTTACTCATGGCATTTCTGCCTCTGCTCCTATTCTGTTTTGCTCCCTCTACCTGGGGGAGATGTCCCATACCTGGGACAAGACCAATGCAGCATTTATGAAATGTTACCTTTTCTAAGAGCTTCAAAATCTACTCAGCATGTGCCTTTCCCATCTCCCAGATGAAACAAGCAGCCCTGGTATCACACTTAAAGCTGTTGGGAGCTCAGGAAGAGAGAAGCAGTCTCCTGAACATTTTCAATATTCTAGAGCCAAGATACCGACTGATTTTCTTGTCTATAGTGGAGTGGTCCTTACTACGTGGGATAGTCCAAATGCTGCTGCTTTTTTACAGATGATGGATGCAGTGCTTAATGCAGCAACGGTTACAGGAAGGAGAACATCTGCTGCTCAGGTAGACCAAGAATTCAGCCTGGACCCATCTTGAATTTCTTATGAACTGAAAACCCAGTGTTGTTACAAATTCATTAGCGCTGGTCAAAACCCGCTTTTGCTTTTCTCCCTTGCTGTTTGTGATGTAAATCATGAGGCCTTCAGAAGTTGCATTTGTTGTTTGATTGTTTTACGTCATGGTTGTAACATTGCATCTGCTGAGTCAGCAGTTCTTTCTATGTTGTTGTTTATTTTTTTTTTCCTGTTTATTTAATACTCCATCTCCAGCAAGTTTTTATTATCCCCCAGGGAACAGGCACAAGTCAACTGAGAAAATGAACAACCAGAAGGTAGGTGGAAAGAATAGTAAATGCAGGCCATTCATGTGACAGGATCCAATTCAATTTTATGCCAGGGACATTTTTTAAATGGGACTTCTCCCAGTGGAGAGCTCACAATACTCAAGGCCTGCTTCACTATAAAGACAATGCATAATTATTTGGAGCTTATTATTATTATTTTTTATCACTCATTTTTCAGTCACACAGAGTGAGGGCACAGATGAGATCAGGACCTAGTTTATTGCCATGCATGGTATGGATTATACACTACCCTGTCCTGTAAAATCCCTATAAAAGGTGCCAACTATCTGCTTTATGGAGCCAGATAAATGCACCCAGGCTGAAGGTTAAAGTGACTGGTCTAAGATGGCAGAACCCATCAGCAGCAAAAATGGGGACTCAGACTGAGATTCCCTATCCTGGGATCCTGATGCTTGTTGCTTTAGACATCTTTTCTTTTTATACTTATTTTGACTCACTAAAATGATGAATTGAATAAATGCCATGTCCTTTGAAACACTATTTATTGCATTTATAGGAAACAGATTATCTGTTCTCTCAGGCTAGTAGAGATTATTAGGAATGATAAAGTCATCAGGAAAAAATGTAGATTGGGTGTGACGGAGAAACCTGTGTTTTATACTGCAGTGCCGTCTTAATCTCTAGTCATGGTATGACAGACTATTTGGTCTCAGTGATACTGCGCCATCCTGTTCTCTACTTTCAGGCTGAGGTCACAAGTTGGATCTGCAAGAAGCAACTTTTGTGCAGATACATGACAGGAATATGAATACTATTCCAGGGTAAGTGGACTTTTTTTTCCAGTTTGGGTTTTATACAATGTATAATGTCTGTGCAAAGTTTGTTGTTAATCCCAGCCTAGTTGTGAAACTGTTTGACTACTAGTTGTTCAATCCCATAAAGCATACCTCTGTACCATAGCAACACCTGCTCTATTTATATATTAAAATTATTTTACGAGGTCAGCCTTTTGGGATTTAGCATTTCATTCACAAAGGATTCTATAACACACATCAGTTGTGCTGTCTCTCTACTTTCTGATGAGTTGGATGATTTTCTTAAACCTATTTGTAGTTTAATGTATTGTAATATTTCTCTACATTTTTATTTGAATAATTGAGACAAAAATATTTTTTACAAAAATAAGAGCTAAAAATAGCTCTCAGACTGAACAGATAGTAACTATAATTTTTGTCTTTAGTAGTTACAAGTCTTGGGTTATTTTATGCAAATTTTCCACTTTGAGTAGCAGTTTAGTCTGTTTTGCTCAGACAGAAGGTCGGTACTGGTAACAGATAATATGTGTTATAGGTTTATTTACAGATGAAATCAATGAAGTGTCCTGAAGTCTAGTAACTACTCAATACCAGCGACTTATACAACCCTCTGTGCTACTATTGCTGCTTTGAAACCATTTATTTAGTCATTTGAACTTTAACTACTCACATGCATTCTTTCCTGCTGCAACAGCAATGATACAGGAAGGTGTGTTTTAAACCATGTAGTCATTTCCACCCTGGATTTCATGAGGGGTTATTCTTGTCTCAGAGATGAATCATTCAAATATTCTTCTACAAATTCCAGGTGAGTTACTCACATTTAGATGCTTCCAAGTAATACACAGAAAGGTGCTGAGAAAATGATAAGTCTCTGCCTAGTCAAAAAAAATCCCAAACCTCAGCAGAAGTAGATCTGAGCAAAATACTTGTACTAGTGCTCAAAATATTTATAAGGATACCTGGGGCCAAGGAACTTCTACCTTCAAAAATGTGTGGCCAACAAGGATGCACAGTACTTGCTTTACTGACTGACCCATCAGCTGCTCTCTGTCCCCAGAAACAGTTCAGGAAATGACTGAAAGTATCTGAAGACATAAAAAGGATAATTAAGTTTCATTGTGGGAATAAGAGGGTAATCTGTCCAGACAAATCTAGGACCTAGTATTGAAAACTGGAGTATCTGAATATAAAAAAAATGAGTAATTTTGAATAAAGATGTCTATCAGTTCTGTAAATTCAGAGAGTAAAAAAACAAGTAGCTTTGCTTAATAGACCATCTCTCTCTCCATTTTCCTCCAACTCATTTTCTTGTTCTCTTTCTTCCTTTTGTGTTTTTGCAAAAAAATGTGTGTAAAAGCTGATATTGAGAATGCTTTAGCTTCATTTCAATCTTCCCTTCTCAAAATGTTTTGTTCCACTGTGAAGATTCCCCTTCCGAGATAACCTTAGCCATGACCGCACTGTGCTTGCAGGACCACTGATTTGCGGAGACAACAGCTGTATTTTGAGGAACCTCTGAGGCAGCCGGGTCCCCAACTCTTCTGAGGCTCCTAAAGATGTTTTTGAGCTGGCATGAGAAATCACCTGGGACTCAGAGCAGATCACAAGGCACTTAGGACAGTATTTTCTCCTCACCTTTTTTTGCTGAGCAGAGTTGCTGCGCTATAAACAAATATGAGTTTTGCCTCATTCTTAGATACTGTGAGTTATGAAAGCCCCCTTTCGAGGTAATGAATGTATAGATCATTTTGACCAGATCATAATCTATGAGTAAATAATGTTCCCTGAAATTGTATAGGTGAAATAAAGAACTTCTCGCTACTATTGCTGCATTGCTATCAAGGATTACTGATGAGACCAACATGATCCTGGAACTTTATGCTGCTGATGTTTAAATACAATGCAGAAATAACTACAGGGTTTGGTTAAAAATCTCTTCCTGGATTAGGATATTCAGGACTGCTGGAAACAGAACCTGAAACTATACGAATCTTACCTGTCCTTAGACTTTATCACAAGCTCCAAACATCAGTTGACTGACATGCTCACTAACATAAAACTTTTCCATTAGGCTCCCCTGATTTTGGTAGTGATGTTAATAAGGAAATCACACAGCAATTTTCAGAATGAGTATGATTCTGATATAGCAAACCCCTATGACACCTATGACCCTTCTTCACTGCCTGTGGAAGAAACCCAAAGATACTGGGCTGTCTAAGACTGATGGCCAAACATCAGCACAGTCTCTAAGCCATGGGAAGGTTAGTTTTAAAGAAGATGACACTAAGGGACATCTGTGCGACACATGCTACAATGTCCAGAGATTGGAGTCTATGTATTTTGCTCTAAATCTAGAGAGGAAGTCACAAGAAAAAAAGAGAAAGAAGCACGGGGGAATAAAAGTACTTTTGAAAGAGAAGAAATCTACATTTCAATGAAAATCCTTTCAAGGCATTTCAAATAAGAGTCTGAGAGAAATAATTACAAAGTTTGGAGAGAAAGAACGTTAGCTTTGATATCTTTTTCTTCTATGAAGCAATTAAAATAAGCAATTTTTCAAATACTAAGCAGAAAATTACTAATGGCTGAACCCAAAAGCTTTCATTTCCTTCTTGGGGCCTTTATTCTTCTAAAAAAAGACAAAAAAAATGTGAAGGTGGTTTTCCAGATAGATTAATGCATAAAGCAGTCGCTAGTTGGATGTCATAAAAACTACAGCAGCATAGAATAGCTGAGATTAAGAGCTAGATTTAAATCATGCAACAGTCCAGTTAATATCAATGTCTAATTAAGAAATGCATAAGAAGTCTGTAATGTTGATTTGATGGAGAAAAACTCTAATAGGGTTTCTTTTGGAATTTTCCATTTCAATTGCTGTGTAGACTTTTAATGGATGTCCTATCTAGTCTTTGGTATTAGCAGGAATCATCCTCAAATTAAAACCAAGGCCTAAAATGGAACACAGGTAGACAAATTAGCTTGTCTGGGAAGTAGTCTGGGTAGAATGACAATGTGAGCTCAAGCTGAAAATTTAGTACAAATAAAAGAGAACAAACGTCTCAAATCTGGTGTGGAAACCCTATCTGCTTATCTTTTTAAACAATTTAAAGCCCTGTAATTTTAAACAATGCAATGTTAACCCATATCCCCACCTCTCTAAGCCCATTGAAATCCCTGACAATTCGTGCTTAGAAATCCAGACCACTAAAAATTATTAGTCTTTTTAAATAAGAGGCTTTCTATAGTTCTGTATATTAGTAGTATGTAGAGGTGGGGTCTTCGCTTGCAATGGGATTCACAGCCCACACTTCCCTATCACTATCAATTAATACCATTAATCTGCCACTCCTCTCTGAGCAACTGAAGCTCTTAAACTCTTTGAGCAAAACCAAACCTGTGGCATCTGCTGTGTCACATATCATCCAGGATGTTTGGTCTCTAGGTACGAAAGGGGAACTGGTTTTATGCTGTATGTCACTAGTGCCCCAAAGTTGTTAAATTAGGAGCAGTGTAACTGTTAGTATGCACAATTCCACATTGCAAAGAGAGAGAAAGCATAGCACTCCTTTAAAGCAGTAGTGTATTTGTTATCACCACTTTCTTTGTTGAAAACCCAACAAATCTAGAGGGAATTATCTCAAGAATCCAAGAAGATGGCAAACTCAAAATAACCCCTCTGACCCAGGCAGCAAACACACTGGGAAGTAATTTTTAAGTTCATTAAAATACAAAGCATTGGCCATGGTAAAGTGAGGCATATGATTCCATCTATCTACATATTTCTTTCCAGTACTAAATTCATCCAGAGACCTTTCAGAAGTATATCATTAAGTCTTGCCACTTCACTTAGCAAGCAGAGTGGAAAAGACTGGAGGTAAAAAAATCAGAGTAACAGTAAAATTTTCACACTTCCAACTCACTGTCATTGCCTAAAATGCCACTATCCAAATTCATGCCTGGCATTACTCCATTGATCAATGAGGTACAGATAGATCATTTTAAAAAGTGACACCATGGCCCTGGGGGATACCCTAAGGATTTTTCTCCTTGAAAGGGATGGGAACTAGGATGTTCTCAGTGAGGCATTTGACTTCTGCATGGTGCAAAAGGTCTAACGTGAGGACATTCAGGTCATCACAGGAGTCTGACTTTTTTTTTAATGCCTACTCTTGACTGTATGACTTGGGAGGTATCATGGACAAAGATGCTTCTAGATGATTGTTCAACCAAAGCACTGCTCTAACAGAGTACTTTGTCTGCAACCTTTGCTGGATTTATGCAATCCTTAGGAAAAAAAAAAAAGAATATGAAGCAGGCTGCCTTTTGCAAAAACAAGCAACAGACAAAGATAAACAAACCTTAACTTGTCCAACACACTTGAGAGCCACAAATTCTGTTACAGTTTTGCTAAATGAGAGGAAAAATCTCTCCTTTCCTCCATAAAACCATCCGTTTAGACATTACTGCAGTCATGACCTCACTGCAGTTCCTGGATTCTTTCTGAAAAGATTAAAATGAACTAATACACCAATGATCTCATCACAGCATAAAGGACATGTTACACAGGGCGGGGGGGGGGGAATAATCAGAAGTTCAGTGCTTCGTTTGCATCAAGAGTAGAAAAAGTAGTGTAACATTGTGGAGAAACACTAAAGGTGCAGTGCCAGAGAGGCATTTTCCCATCTTCTTATAGACTATTTGGATTTGTCCTACCTGATTCTGCCGGTCACACTGGTCATCCTTTCAGCTGTCTCCACATCTATTATCTTTCCTTTTTTCCTGTCTTTATCTATATCTCCCCTTCTCTTTCCTGTGCCTTTCCTATATCTTTTAATGCACCTGATTACTTTGAAACATATACACTACTATTCTCAACTACATCCAAAATACATTTTGCAGAGTACATGCATACAACCATGTTACACAAAAGCATTCACATGTACATCTATAACTTATGTTATCCTGGGTAAGAACACCTTTCCTATGTGTCTGTAAAGTTCTCAGGCCAAAGGCTCAGGCATTATGACAGCTCTCAACTACTTTAGAGCTGTTTTATCTTCTAACAGAAACCAGGAGGAGAATGCTTTTTTTCCTTTGATAGGAGAACCTATAAATTAATATTCATGTAGTTGAGAAACCCACCACGTTTTTAATGTTATAACACATTCTGAGGTTGGAAACTAGAAAATCTTCAGAACATGATGAGCATAGTGCTAATAATATAATCTTATCTCTTGCACCCATAGGTATGCCTCAGTGCTAGCTTGAGATCACACCGTTAAGCAATGAGGTGACAAACCGGTTTCCTTTCTCAAGCTGAATGTCACGTAACTGCCCAGGGGCCCATTTTGGAGGTGGTACCATTCCCTCACTTTTCAAGGAGAGATGTGCTGGTGTGACCCATTCCCACCCTGTACATTTGGCAGGAGGAGAAAAAACTGCTCATTTCCTTCTGGGACATTTCTGAACCAGAAAGAAAATCACGAGGCATCAGATTATAGGCTGGGAGGCATCAGAGCAGGTGCCTGTTAGACCCTGACAAAGAAACCTCCAAAAACCATTAAGTGGAGATGAATTCTCAGGGCTAAAGCAAACTAGTAGAAAGGGCAATGATGCCTTTCTACCTACCCAACAAGATTTGTAACTCCTACATGAGACTGCAAACGTATCCAACCCCATATGCTCTGCAGTTGCTAGATCTGCTCTAGTGAAGAGAGACCTGACCAGTGATGAGTATTATAGGATAAAACAGCATTAATAGAAGTCCAAATGGCCTAAAGAGCAGTGCAGAGCATCAGTAACCAATAAGAAAATAGTAGGTGAAAAGCTGTTGTAATTCCTGGCCCCTGTCTAGAGGCAAAGACTGCCCAAGGCAGACAGGAGTTAGAGAAGTCAAGATGTGCAGTGAGATCTTATCCCTCTGCAGATTTACCGGATCAGCTTAGTCCAGGCCAAAGAAATGGGGCAAGGTCCTCGTCTGTACTCCAAGTTCATTTCTCTATTGACTGTAAAGAGGTATTTATGGTAGATCAGGATCTTGAACCGAGACTTACCTACCAGCTGAAGCTGTACGAACTAAATTGAATATTCCCCAACTACAGATAAAACCAATGGCCAATTTTAGCCTAATCATCACTTCTGCCAGAGGAAAGAGAAACTCTTTGAGGTAAGTTCCCTTGAATATAGTTCTTCCTTTCCAGATTAAAGAAGAGCTGCAGCTAATACATATCCTGAGTCGTAATGTGGATTTGCACCTTTCCTGTTAAATATAGCTGGTTCATGTCCAACACATCCCTTCTATTCCTAATGCTCACTTATATCGTTACAACTTCTACATTGGTTGCAGGTGTGAAACACCAACTGATCCACACTTGTCTTGCTGTCAGCAGGAGAGTAATGTATGTCAAAGGCCTGATTCTCAAAGGTGAGATCACCAGGATCTCCATTTGCACATCTGCTTTGCTAAACACAAAACTCTGGAGATTTGCAAAGCTCCAATATGCACAAAATGAGATGAGTTCACTGAGGGCCATACGTAAAAAACTGTGCTTCTCATTTAGTAGGCAGGTTGCAGAGTTTTCCTCTCTACACACAATATTTGCTATTATACAACAGGCAGCATTTTACTAGTCTTCATATATGAATACTTATATGTTCTATATTAATAAGGGCAAAGACTACACTTTTCCATGTTACATGGTAAAAAAGAAGTCAGGATAACAACAGGTTAACCAACAGCCTAATACATTAAACAGCTTCAGAAAGACACTAATATCCATTGTGTCCCTGCTTAGACTGTGCTGTGTTGAGCTCAGGGGACTGCCTGATCAATGCTCCTGGAAGGACGGTGGTCCTGGAACTTGCTTTACACAGAGGTATCCAGATTTGGTTTTGAAGGTTTCAAGAGAAGCATTCCAATATTTCTACTTTCTTCTGTTAGTGGGTATTTTTCATTCCTTGGAAAAAGTGTTCTGACTGATGTGTTTGCACTTGATGGCTAGATAATGGTTCTTGCTCAGGAACCTTTAATACACAGTATTTTCTGCCTTCTACGTTTTACATGAGATCAAAAACTAATTCTATATATATGCCTAATTCTTTCTTGATTTCTGCTAATCTAGAATATCCCTCAATATCTTCAATAAAGATTCCCACGAATAATCTATACAGACTATTTTTTTGTCTTCATGTATGGAAAATATTTGGCCTTTTAATGTCATCTGGTTATGTCATCCTAATTCTGATTTTTCTGGACTTATATTTTAAACACATACAGCCAAACATCATTCACCACTCCATACTATACTTTTCCTCCCTCAGTTAACTGTTTTTGAAGTTTTTTACAATAGTGGAAGCAAAATTGATCTTAATACCCAAAATACAAAAATGGAATTGGTCATCAGCTATATGTTTCATTAAATGGAATTTAGATCTGCTATCCCCATAGTGACTTAATTGGAATTAAAACCAAGTGATTTCAAAAGCCCATAGCACACTGGGGAAAGCCATGAGCAGAACACACAGGTTAGAGTAGATTTCATGACCATCTGAGATCCCAACCCTGAAACTCTACTGCTTGAAATGGATATTTTAAGGAAGCTGTTAAAAATCATTTTCACAAGGATCAAAAGAGATGCACTTTTAATACTAAGGGAGGCATTTGCTTTTCAGTTTGATTCTGGAAAAGGCTCATTATTTCAGCATGTTAAAGGAATTATGCTGTAGCAGACAACATGGCTTGTATGGCTCTTTATGGGAGTGGCTATTGAATTAAGAGACACCCTTTCCCCCCAAAATTTACACCAGAAATTCAGAGCAAAAATTTATTGTGTTTCATCAGCCTGACTTCATTGCCTTCCTGAGTAATAGAAATCACATTTGTTTCACTGGGCTGTAGGATAAAGATATAATAAATCCATGAAAAGAAATAGGGAAAAAGGAGAGAGACTGATTTTCTTGGGAGGAAATAAAGAAAACTTGGGTTTGAAAAACATTTGAGTATTATATACTCTGAATTTTTAAAGAAAGCTTAAAAAACATTTTCCAAGTGCATGCCTGTTAGTTTTATTTTCATTTTTGCCATGTATAATTATGAGAAACTTACAGACAACTCATAAGATTTTTAGTTTCTGTTGAGAATTGCCTTTTCCAAGGTAATTCTGTACGCTATTATTTCAGCCCACTGGGTATCATGTAGGCAAGGTGTAAGATTATGCACATGAATATTTCTGTCTACTACTTATGTGTGCTGAGACAATATCAACTTATACTTTCTTTTGTCATTGGTCCTTATTCCATAGAGGATATTCTTAATTACCAGCAAGACAATTTGGTAATATAATATAAAGTGCTACAGCATCATTACTGTGATGATTTACACCTGCTAGGAGTCTGATCATCAAATTTTAAACCATATTTTAAGTTCAGAAGATAGAGAATATTTTTTCTATGGGACACTTTCTATTTTTAATAGAAATACTCTCCTTTGTTTAATGTATTGGCATAGTTCTTCTGAACGATATAAAGCTTTTAAACACCAAGGCACCATTTTTGCACATTTGCACTGCCCTGAAAAATTAAGAGCCTACTTCTGTACTGGCTTAAATCAACTCAAGTCTAAACGCTTAAATGCTATTTTCGACAACTGTGCATGAGGGATGTACCTTTACAGGGATTCTAAAGAATAAAAACCTAAAAATATCTCAGTTGCAGAGCAAATTCACTGTATTCCTTCCTCCATTTTGTCATTATGGTTATATATATATTTTTTAACTCTTGCAGGTGTATTCATAAGTCTGTTGGAAATGATTGAAGTGATTCTATTGACTCCAACAAACTACTTTCTACTGGATTAAGAAAGAAGGTTTTTAGATCAGATTTGCTGTTGATGTCTTACTAATGAAATTGGGAATTTTATAAACATATCAGGGAGAGTAAATGCCCAACAGAAAAGATGCCAGAGATCCAGAAATGGCAGTCTACTTGTAACAGAAATAAAACAAGGAATGCTTACTAATGAGTCATGAATTTCTTTATAATTGCTTCCATGTTTGGGACAACTTTTTCTTAAATCATCTACAGAAACCCTGCAATTCATGGGACTTTCAATAGTGGTTATAATCAGAACAACACATCTCATATATGATAAAAATTACTTATGTTGGGGAGGATTTTTTGCTCCTCAAATTACTTTTCTGAGGCTTTAAGTCTCCTGCTATTTTCTTATCCTCCTCCTGATTTTCTATTTCTAATAAAAACCCAAGAGTTCTTATCAATTTAGAAGAGAAATAAAACTAAAGAAAATTCAAGTATTGTCTATTTTAAAGTTCCAGCTCAGATAATAAGAATCTGTTTTGTGCTGTACTTCTCTCATGAACTCAGTTTTCCATAGTGCATTCAGTGTTGTAATAATGCAAATCAAATACAGTTTTAATAACTCCTTCCATTAAAATGCTCTATTAATGTTTTAAGACTCTGACACTTATGAGAGTGATTCTAATTGCATGATTTTGCTGCAGGCAGGTTTTATAGATCTGCCTGATCTTCAGATATTTGCACCATTAGGATTATTTTAAATAAATTATTTTTTGGAAGAGTTTTGGTCTCAGTAACAACAATTGAGTTTGATAATGGTTGTCTTGTGGGTAGTTGTATGTATCTGCTTCCACGTGAGGAGAAGCTAGATAAATTTAGAACTCCGAAAGGAGGTGGCTGAGGTTTATACAACGACAAGTGTTATGAAGAGTCTTCTGAAGAGGGGAATATTTATTCACTATATTAATACAAGGATCAAAAGAGGTTTAAGGTGAACAAAATTTTATGTTTGTTATGCAGCATGATGTGGGACTTTCTGCTACTGAATACCTCAAAAACACAAGCAGATTAAAAAAAAGACTAGAAATTCATGGAAGATAGTTCCTCTGATACAACTAAACATTCTTGTTTTATGCAACTTCAGTCTCTGTAATGCTCCGAGTGACAGGAACAAGGAAAATACATCAGGAGAATTATTAGGTTGTGTTTGGGTTCTGACATTTTGCTATATATCTGCTGGGTGTTTCTGCCACAGGCAGGGTGAGGGGCTAGTTGGACCTTTGGTTTAACTCAGCACAGCAGCTTCTGGGCAGGACAAAAGGTTGTTTGAAAGCTTGTTCCTCTCTCCAGAAACTTGTGAAAAAACTCATTTTCTTGTCATTCTGCAGAGTAGGATGAGGAAAGTGAACAGGACAGGCCTTGGGAAGAAGGTAAGCAGGGCAGCAAGAGTTGCAAAGAAAGCATTTGCTGAGAGTCTTGCAAGGACCCTTACCTTGACATGGTCCCTAGGCTTTATCTCTAGTGGTAGGCTCTTGGCTGCTGGCATGCTGGTTCTCCTCCTCGTACATGCTGTTCTTCCCCTTGAGCATCACTTGAGATTTCCAACAGAAAGGTCCCTCTTTCAAGATGAACTGAGACATCAACAGAGTCTTGCACGCTTGATTTAATATTTCTTCTGTAAAGAATTTACTCCAACTTCTGTGGCAAATGCCTACATAAACCTTGAACAAATGAGTGTTAAGAAATGGTAATTTTCTTTGGGCGCTAAAGAATTACTATTTACTTAATGTTTTTAATTGTATGCTGAGAAGTGATACCTTGCTGGCAAAAATAGCATGATTAAAGAAATAATGAATATTTCTTTAATCACTGCAACAATATTAGTTTTTCTGCCTATTTAGTAAATTCTGTCCATGGCATGACAGAAAAGAAGATTTCCTCTGATATAATAAGTGTGCATTTTCCTTGCAGGATGGATGCGTAATAAATGGACTTGCTGAAGAGTTTACAAACTGGTGAAGCAATAGTGTACAAGTTGTGCAAAACCTATGACAAATTTTTGCATCAACAGAAACACTTGAGATCAGTCCTGTTTGAGTGTAATAGAAAGGACAACAGGTCATATATATAGACAGGCCTTAAGAAATATAAGGTTTTACATGAATGGATACTCAAGTATGGATTATTTCAGCATATTTGACATTTTCAGTGTTGGATCAACTCAGAGTATGAAATTCTCAATTGTTGTCCCTCAGAAGCCATCCCAAATAAGAACACCCTGAGATACTGAACTGATAAAAGTGGGTTATGTCCAGGGTTTTCTATGAAAAACTTGTATTGGAAAATGCCAAACAGGTGAAAAGGTCTGGAGAGAACTATGTGATTTTTACAAGGCTTCTCAACTGAAAAAAAGTTAAAGATGTTTCAAAATTACTGCAAGTGTCCTGATAGATATTCTTCTAAATGAACACTTATTTGCTTTGAAATAAGTTTTGGTTTTAATTTTTAATTTATAAGTGAAAGCAAAAAATGAAATATTTTGAGATTACTGAAGAAAATTACTCAGTCTGATCTTTTTTTGTAGCTTATTGGTTAGCCAGAGAATTAGTTGGAAAAAAAAAAAGAAATCTTGAAAACTCCCAAAGGACAGAAAAAAGCACTTCCCTGCCAGCTATAAATTGAGAGAAAAATATAATGACATTTTCATTTAGCACAAAGATTTAGTAAAATACCCACATTTTCATAGAATTTGCAAAGAAATGAACTCAGACACACTTTGGATTTCTTTCTAAGTGTCGTGCTTACATATGATAACTGATGTTTTTACTACACCTGGTCATGTACTCTTAGATAAGTAACTGGAGTTATTCCAGCCTCTACAGGGGTTATAGTCCCTGTTTCATATGCTCTCACAAGAAGGACAAGAAGCATGAGCAGGAATTTCAGAGTTTTAGTCCATACTAATGTTTTTAAACAGAAAATTATTATTAAATCTGAAATAATTTAAAAGTGGGTTATCCAGGGAGAAACAGCCCTGGATGCCAGGAAAGACTAAGCTTTGTAGTGGGGAGAGGGAAGGCCTGTATAGCTGTATGGTGTAGGTCAAGAACATCCTTAGATACCTGCTCAATTTGTCAGGAATTTCTCTTCTGAACTATTACCTTCAGCTGTCTCCAGAACACACTCAATCCTTTTATCTGTGAGCTATCACAAAGTTTACTGTCTGCCTATCGCCTTGGCTGAACCACACTAATAGTCAGCTAATTACATGTGAACACTGTAATTTGCTTTTTGTCTTTCACAAAAAAAAAATGCATGCTCAGACATGCATGCGAGTAAACTTTTGTTCATGCTATAAAATTGCAGGACTGTGTAGAATTCATGCACCAGCCAAAGCATTATCAAACAAGTTTCATGCTCGCTGTCCACTCCGTTGCCTGCCACCGATGCTTGTCATTCCTGATTTGCAACATCACCTGTTGCTCCAACACCAGGCTTCTGTAGACCAGAAACTGGAGCAAAAAAGAGAAATACGTGTTTGTCATTGAATTGAACTGGGGAGAAGGAAGAGGAGAATGATAAGATCATAGCCTGCAGCATTTTGTTTATGAGAACATCCTTCCAGTGATATATGTCTGCACCAGGTGAAAGTATTGTGTCACCCCTAACATATTTTAAATGCCAGGGCTGTCATGCAAGAAGACAATGATGAACAAGTTTAAACAGAATATGGTATTGTAGCCATGTACAGAGTGTTACCCTTTAAAGGTTTGCACTGGTAGTGCTTAACAAAATGTTTCTGAACTCTGTTCTCTTCCCTTACAGAACCTTGCTCACACAGAATTTAAACTAAATGAAAATATTTCTACGGCAGATAAACTGATGGGCTTATACAAAACCCAGAGCATTTTCTTATGTAGGTTTTTCAGGCTATTTCACATGTCCTCCCAGCCATACTATCTAAGCTTCTCATAACATCTTGGTTAGGAACTCCGCTTCGCTTAGCAAATAGGCAAATAAAGGTATGTCTATACAGTGCATTGAAGAGCAGGGACCAGCTACAGGTCACTGCATGTCAGAGGTTTACTCACACTAGCTCTAGCATGCTTCTGTGGACTGAATTCCCATTAGTTGCTGGAGCTCCCAGACCACATCTTCTGGTTCAATTTCATGCAAAACTATTCAGTTTGCGCGCTCCAAGAGTGCCTCGTGTTGTGAGGCAGGGTAAACAGGGTCATTTGGAAGGTTCACTTCAAAAGTGCACTCCTGGGCCAAAGTGAAATGCTAATGAAGAAGCACCTTTTGTCACAAAACAGGTATGCCCAGAGCTATCATCATGTGGCAGTTTTCTTCCCAGATATTTATCTTGAGCCCAACCGCACGAACACCATCACAGTATTATAACGCTATTGCACAACACGACTCATTTGCTCAGACTGACAGCTCAAATTGAGCCTTGGGAAAGCCAACATCCAACACATGATCTTGAATATGGGCATGACCATATCCACCTTGGATTCAGGTGAAAGAGCTTTAGCCATGTATGTCACATGGGAATGAAGGCAACCGTGACACTTTGGCATTTTACGTCTTTGATGCAAGCTAAGGTCAGAGACACTCCATGAACCATCCAGGACAGCATTAATAACACTTTACAAGAGAAAGGGAAGGGAGCTTCTGATTGCCTGAAAAAAAGTTCAAGGAGCTAGGATTTCTTAAGCATTTACCAAGGTCCTGTGTGGGCTTGTGTAACATATTCAGCATCTCCCCATCAGTTTTCTTTTCTGTGAAATGAAGATCCCTTATTTTTCTCACAAGGTTATTGGGAAGATTTCCCAATTAAGGTTCTTTGTAAATTAAAGTGTCTTGCAAACAGTATTTAATCACCTGACTAAAAATGGTCTCCTGCATCTTCAGGCAGAACATTAGTTTTTATAGGGACTAGTCACAGTGCCCAGCTTAATGTAAGGCTGCAGGATCATACACTGCATCTTTAAGACATAGTTTACTTC
>NW_010299261.1:82431-93144 GCF_000700745.2 Antrostomus carolinensis | reverse complement strand
ATTCCTGCATACATGGCAAGGTGAAAATAATAGAATAAACATCATATACTTCATTATGATATCGGTTTACACTTCCAGGGTACACAAAAAGAGGCCATTTCATCAAGCTAATTGCCTGAAAGTAAAAGAGAGAGAACTTTAGCTATTAGTCTATTATGGGGCTTTTTTCTTAATCACAAATAGGGGCCGTGTGTCCCCAGGGGGATGTGTATTCTAATTTACAATTGAACTACAGATCAGAGCAATCAATCTTGCGCAGCACTTTTACAGTGTAATTGCTGCAACATAACAAATAAAAAAAAACCAGCCTAAGTCGAGTTTCAGCTTGAGGTGGAGATATTTACCAGGCATTGGTTCTGGGTGGGAGGGAGGCAGAGAGAGAAGAGAGGCACCAAAGCCATGAATATGCAATGAGGGCTCATTAGTGCCCCAGTGTTGCCATGACGAATGGCATTATCCCCAGACTGGTGCAGCCTAAACATGAATTTTATAACGACCCATTTATCATGACTTGTCATGGGTTTCTTTACTGTACTTTCTACTGAATCTCACACCTTCCACCATTATCACCTCAGAATCAATTCCTTTTGTTATTTCATCTTATTCTACCTTAGTTTTTGGTAACGATTCTCAACTGATAAGGAGAAGACGACTGCAAATAGCAATACGCTGGTGTTCAAAAGCTTAGAGCTTCCTAAGCTGAAGACCCACTGCCAAATCTGTAGGTGGTCTTCAGTCCACTTACTAGTGGATAAGTGTCCTCATTGTCACAAATATCTGCAATCTTGTCAGTTGACTCAGCAGAAAGGTCTCGGATTGACTGAGGATCGAGACAACTATCTTTCCACTCTGGCAGATGTGATGGATGAATCTGTTTTGTTGACCTAGGCCTGTCTAAAAGTGTTCTTCCTCAGCCCTCTCCAGCAATGTGCACAGTATAAAAATCCACCCCTCATCTTTACATTGATAAACGTACCAAAATAGATAAATAGACAAAACCTGTTTTCTCCCCAGCTTCAGTTAAACTAAAAAAAAGTACTAGATGTAAAACCTAAGTGATAGGAAAAGCATTTACCTTCCAGGAGCAAGAGATATTAGTCAACTTGAAAGGAAAACAAAATTACTGCGAAGTAATTAGTGTCTGGCTTTAGCTCATTTTTGGTCACCGCACGTTGTCTCTGTTTTACTGCTGTCCCTTTGGCCTACCTGATTCTACATTTAATATACCACTGGTTATAAAGAAATCCCTGTGGCTCACAAGGCTGAATTGCCACTGCTGGGTTAGGGCCTGCATTCTAGTATATAGAGGCTTTCATTTCCCAAGTTACAAATCTGACATCTCATGGCCAAATCCATGCCAGTTTATTTCTGAGAAGTCTGTCCTCATTATTTACCCCAAATAGTTTCACTGTCAGTATGCTTTTTCCCCACTATGAAGTGGCTGGAGTATCTGAAAGTATCAAGCCTCTCTTTGTCAGATTTTACACTTTTGCTATTACAAGAATTTGTCTTTAGGGATAGAAAAATCAAGCAACTTATTTCCAGCTATTACTTGGGTAGGACTTCATGTTCTTAAACAAGTTGTAAGCTCCCATGATCTCTGAAAACAACTCTCCTGAGGTCTTACATCAGGGTAGTCCTACAGTTCTTTCATTACTCTACTGGATGTTTGAAAATATTAAAAGGCATCTAACATCCCAGTCCAGCAATTTATAGACTCAGAGGCTGGTACTGTAGCCCTCAAAGCCTCTATTTCTTCTGCAAAGTCCACACTTTGCTATTATTGTCGCCAAGACAGGCACGTGTTTCACTAGAGGGGTAGTTTGTCAAAGCAACAGTCTGTTATCCAAAGATTCATCACAGGTTCCCACTTCGGTACACAATGGAAGAGAGTCTGGATGTCAGCAAGTGAGGAGAAAGGAAAGCTGCCTCTCCAAAAGGTGCATGAGGTAAATGGTACACCTTGATTAAGCTGGGCATAGCTGATTAGGCCAGCACATGTTGAGGTCATCTTGTTATTTTTTTCTTTTTCAAACCCATCCATATTCCTTTGGAACATATATATATACACATAGGTTTTTTTTAAAGCTCCAGACAGCACCTTGCACAAATCCTTGACCTTCAATGGACATCCCCAGCTCCTACTGCAATACAAACAATGTTCTGTTAATCATCAAGAGACAAAAGAGGAAAAGAAATCATTCAAAGAAACAATCCAGAAATGGCTGCTAATATTGCAGAAAATGTCCACTGCCTTCACAGACACTCAGGACACAGCAAATGTTATCATTATTCCTAAGAATCTTTGCCCTATCACCCAGGTTCTTTGGTTCATCTATTGAGTGGAGAGAATGGAGAGTTGTCAGAAACAATATGTCATAATTAAATTGTTATTTTTTCACTCCCATTAGGAGTTCTAAAACTTACTATAGTCAATCTATACAGTCAGATTGATATACCTGATTGCTGAGACATTATCTGCAGTTTATGTGATGGAATAACCAGATTTCTGTTTGAGTTAGTTTTAGTAATTCACAGGTCCCACCCGGGTAGCTTATTCTATTGTTTTATACCAATACTTGCAAGTCCCTCAGGGAAACAGTTTCATCATTCTTCCGTTCACCTCATCAGAAAGATAGACTTTGAAACAAAGATTATTAAAGGCCAACCAGTGCAGACGACATCTAGCTTGATGTCACTTCAACGTCCAGTACCACTACAATCACATCAGAGATTTCTGAGTTGAGATCAAAAACCATATGGAGGGCAGCTGCCCAAGACAGAAAAGCATTCGCTGTTCCTCAGTCAACCCACAAATGGCAATCATTAAAATAAAATTGCAATCCTTAAAATCTTAAGTCTTTGGATCTAAACCAACAGGCCTCTAATGAGAGGAAACACCCAAATTTCAGGAGGAAAAAGATGGCTTTTGTTGTTACATGAATCCAACTTCCAATAAAAACATTATCTGTGATATTGTTTCAAAGAGAAATTAAGAAACATAGGTAACATTTTAAAATGCAGGAAAAGCCTATAAGGTGGGACTAGTTGTTTATCCTGAATTCAGGGAAGGTTAGTGGCTGACTGCTGTAGGGTCAGTAGCAGGCTGTGAGTGAACTCACCTGAAAATTCTGCTCCAAATTTATATATTTTAATGCACTCAAATCCTGACCACATAGTAAAGATATGCAAAGTCATATTAACAAGTTTGCTACATTTACAGATAGAATTCACAAACTTAAGATTAAAAAAAAATCCCAAAGCCCACAGCTGGAGAAGAACTGCAGGTGTGATTACTATATAATGCTGTTCAATATCTGTTCAATTGACATGTTTACAAGAAAAACTAAAAAAAAAGCAGATACTATTTCCCTGTATAAGAAAACACACTTTTAATGGCATGATAAAATGCTAGTCCTGAACACAAAACTCATCTTGAGTGAATTCTTAAGTATTTGAACACCTAGGTAGTGCCAGAGGGATATCCTTCTGTGCTTGTAAGGACTACCAGTTGTACTACATAAACCTGACCAGTCTTTTTTTTGCCTTTTTTTTTGGTGGAGAAATCTTTCCCTCCTTCAGTTGTGTTTCAAATATGGCCTAAGATTTTTTTTTCTCCCTCCAAAGCTTAGCTTTAGTCATCCTAATAAACTAATGATCTTTTCTTCTGGATTGACTTCAGCTTTGTCTCTAAGCTTCCTTCACCTTTCTGCGGAGCCAATCCTTGCTGCTCCCCACTTTTAAACAAACAAACAAAATGTCCTTCTTCCCCCCTCCTCCCCACTTTCTTTAATGACATCTTCAGTCATTAATGAGTTAATAAAAATCTCAAAGTCATCTGGGAATAGATAAGGGGAAAGAAAGAAGAGTATTGTACACATAATGACAGGCTCCCTGCTGGCCCTAAGATGTCATGGGTCAGCCATGTCAAGAATGTGTGTGCCCAATCATCTGCTGATTTTTATCAGTAAGGCCTCAAGCAGAATCTGACACGGCCAGTTTGGGAGTTACAATGAATAAACAATGACTTCTTGGATTGTTGGCGGCTGTATGGTAGAGTGAGAGGGTTTATATATACTAAAACATGATGACATTAACAATCAATATACCAATTACTGGACAAGTTATTGGATGAAGAATGCACATGTCTTGAGCTTTGTGTGCTTTGAACATACTACTAGTGATGGAGACCATAGAAATAATGTTACTTAACCCTTTGCAAGCCAGATATGCTGATGATGCCTTGAAGTTTTGGGGTGTGTTAAAAAAACTGGTCCAATTTAGCATATTAAGCCTTTCAAATAGAAGGCATAAGCCTGACGAATTTATTTTTCATTAGAACTTGAGGAAGAAAGGAATAGATTTTTTTTTTTTTCAAGTGAGCAGTAGGGTGTTGGAACAATGGATTCTAACAAATTTAAATTGTTCTCCATAAAATTTCAGAGGAAATCAATTTCTTTTCACCCAAACACCACTAGCATACTACACAAACTTCACACCTGAGAAGTTAGAACATATAATTTATAGTATAGTTAGGCAAATATCCCAACAGCTTTCACCTGCCTATTCTGCAGTAGAGAAAGGAAGATAAAGCTCTAACATACTTTTCTCATTGCTGTGCTTCTAGAAATGCATTTCTGCATCTGATCAGTGATCATCCTCTTACTTCCTTTAGTCAGCTCAAATTATTCAGTGTTTATGAGTTTGTCTTCTGTTATTCTGGAAGTGATTGTGAAGATTCAATGCCAGTGTTATAATTGAAGCCAGAATAAAATGTTGTTAAATAAGTCACCTTATTCAAAATACAAATATAGAAGATGACTGAGGTGGAGACCAATGTGGTAGGCAGACCTGCTGCGTCTGTGGGCATAGCAGAAGCATTCTCTAGATTGAAGCTGAATGGTGTCAACTCTCTATTGTCCATTAAGATGGACACATCCATGATCTAATGGAAAGCTCATGGGTTTTGCTCCAAGATGCATCATTAAAACAATGTGGGAAATACAAATTTTAGAATGGTTCTCCATCCTTTTCTGTGTAGACTGTGAATGTCAACTTTTACTGTGATCTGGGAAACAGTAATGCCACATATTCTTTGACTTGTGGGAGCAAACAACACAGGGTATAAATATAAAATTTAACTATGTCTGCTGGGGCATCAGCCAATGCAGTAGAAATTGTGCAAAAGTAGGGAGGCAGAAGAGTTCAGACATCAGACTGACACTGCATATCACCAGTTGAATGAAATCTTAAGATACATCTCTTACAGATCACTTTTGTGATGTAAGGGCTAAAGTGTTACGCTAAATTACAATCAAATCTGCTCCTGCTTATCAGAGCACTAAGCATTTCTTAGAGTTGTGTTGGATGGTAATGGCAGAGGGACTGGTCTCAAAGGGGAAAAATAGATGAGACTGCATCTGTTTTTAACTACAATTGTTGTGAAATGTTCATCTGGATCCTTTCAAACAGCTCTTCCCTTCCCATTGAGTAAGTTCTTGAAAAGTTTGGAAGTGAATTTGTCCAGCACGTCTGATATGAATAACAAAATGCTTTTAAATGTTTCATAAAATAGCACCATTACCATGCATTACAGTGAATACAGTTAAAAAAACAACTCAATAATCCCTCCTCTGTAATTTACAATTAACTTTTTGCCTCAAGGTAACAGCTACATTCACAAAAATAACGGTAATAGATTGACCTTGTTATGAATGGATAACAAGCTGGAAACAATATAGTTTGTCACAGAGCATTAACTGTTACTGTTGAAATTGTAAATAATGTGTATGGAACTTACAATGTAAATGGCTCCCCTTAAAAATATTAATTATGGCGATTAAACACTTGATGCATAATGGATTATTCTGAAGCCTATTTAAATCCATGTCAGACTTGAGTACATCACTTTCTAAGATCCCATTCCCAGACTACCGAAAAAATCTGTGCTCTGACTGCTCCAGGTGGACAAAGAGTTTACAATAGAATATCACCTTAAATTAAAGATATATGGTTGTTCCTTTTGATTGGATCACTCGCATGCTTTTTCACAGAGTACCACATCAGAAGATTAGACTGTCTAGAGACACCAGGCTCTTCCAAGATGCTTTTAGGCTGCTTTGGAAACTAATGAAAACAACCTTCATCCAATAGCACTGGCCACTCACTGGAGGATCTCTATGGGATACAGAGCACTCTGCTGGCTTTTATGCCACTTTGTAATCACTGGTAATGGGACAGAGGAATACAGATAAGTTTTTACACTTGGCTGGTTTCTCACATAAAAGTGGTGTAACTCATCACCCACAAGGCAGTGAAAGCCATGAGGGCTGATGCGACTCAGCTGACCTCCTCTTTGTGTGTCCATTGGAGCCAGGGCTGTGCTCATCTGGGAGGAGATTGCTATCACATGGCTTTAGAGAGTGATCCAAAACTGGTATATAACACACAGCACAGAAAGGATCAGACCTTTCTTCCAGTGCCTGGGGATCAGTAATTCATGAACTAAACCATATTTTTCCTGCTTTCCAACCACAATAAGTGCTCCTCAGCTGTAGCTCAAGACTGGACTTAACAGCACAATACTTCAGTGTTCTGGTTAATTACCATGTACAGACTGTTGCATTATAAAGGAGGGATTCCCGCTAGATTATCCACAGAGAGAAAGTGATATTAAAATGACAAGCCACCAAGAGGTCAAATAACCAGTTGCCAGAAGTTAGAATAACTAGATTGTGGAGCAACAATATCTGAAGAGCTGGCATGTGTCCCAGGACTGGTTGTCACACAAAGAAAAAGACAGCTGGAATCTTTTTGGATCAACTTATTTTCTCTGAACATAGTGTAAATCTATCACTTTGGTTTTTCAACCAAATGCCTCAACAGGCATTTGACAAACTGATTCCGTAAAATATAAGGACTCTTTATACCTTGCTTTTCCATGTGTGAGCTTCGTCTATTTTGTTTATCTTTATCCTTTGAAATCAAGGACTATTCAGACAGTCTGAGCATAAAGAGTCTGATTACAGTTAGGACTCTTCAGTGTTCCTGTAATCCAAGCAAATACATTACATCCTCTCTTGCCAAAAGGTGTATTCTCCCATCTGAGGCAAAACAAAGTCACTGCACATGTATAACTGAGCAAGCACCTCTTCCCCCGCAATGGGGTCAAAATCCCAGCACAAGATTGGTTAAGGAACACTCAGATTTCCCTCCACCTGATGCTTTTCTCTGGGCAGCTCTTGTTTCACCTTAAATTAAGGTTTAGCTATTTGCCATACATTTGGTGCCATCTCTTTAAAGATGTGCATCTGAATGGGCAAGAAAGTTAGGGATTAGCAATGGGCAGAGGTCAAGTCTGTCAAGACTTTAAGCATGTCGTTGGTTGTAAAAAAGATTACATTACTGGCAGCTCTTTGCCAGATCAGTACTTCGATGCCAAATGTTAATCCTTGCTGGGGACAAGATGGCTTGTAAATGTTATAGGAGAACATAGCTTTTTCCTGCAGAAAACAGGCATCTATAGTTAAAACACAGGGATTATTTTCTCATGCTTACATTTGCATTTCATGCCAATTCACTCTTGCTTGCTATGAGCTTTGCTTCAGTACTTACATTTAATCGCTTCAGATCTTTATTTATATAACTAAGGAGAGTATGGTCAAGTTCTCAAAGCACTGGGTAGCAGAAGAACCAGAGCTCAACCTCATGCTTTCCCAGAGAACTTACTCTCTGACACTGGGCAAAGCCTGTTTACTTGCTAAACCTCAGTTTTCCCATCTGTAAAATGGAGCTGTGTGTAGAAAACATCCTGTAAAGTTTTACTTATGACTGTGAGAAGAACAATGTTTATTGGATTTATAAGGCAATCTACCTATTTTAGCATTGCTACCTATGTATCTTTGACTTTATAAGTAATGTCCTTTCCTACAATTAGATAGCTTGGGGGAGCTTAAATTTCCGAGTCAGATATTTACACCAGGACAGCCAAGGCATAAACCAACACAAGATTTTAAAATAACAGAAGATTCAGCTGGCCCAAAGTTTGTTCTGCTGTGGACTGAGAGATAACTGGGTGTAACCAGCA
Organism: Antrostomus carolinensis; assembly: GCF_000700745.2. Lineage (NCBI taxonomy): Eukaryota > Metazoa > Chordata > Aves > Caprimulgiformes > Caprimulgidae > Antrostomus > Antrostomus carolinensis. The sequence goes on along the minus strand of NW_010299261.1, from coordinate 85,058 downwards.
GCTGTTATAAAATGCGTGCAGGACACCGCATGGGACTAAGCATAGTAACGAAATTAATATTGCACCAGTAGATCTCCAGCAGCTGACTATGCTTGTACAGCTATATCCCAGTGCCCAGACCGTAGGAAGTCCTTTGGCTGTCCCATGGGAAAGTAAAGCAAGCAGAGTTGGGTGCAAACTGTGCTCACACCTGCTTTTGGCATCATTAGTTCCTCAGTGTATCTGTGCCTCAGTTTCTCATCTTATTTTAGGAGGTAATGAAACTCTATGCTAAGGCAGAAGTCAATAAAGATTCACTTTAAAGGGTCTGATGAGGTCAAAAACACTAGTGCTTGATGCACATGGGTTCTAGAGTAAAGCAGACCATGTAAGTTCCCAGGTAGATTTGATAACAGAGTTCATAAAATAAGAAAAGCAAATTCAATCTCAGGAAACTTGAGCTTCTAGGTTTCATGCCACATACACTTAGTAGCTATAAAATTAGAATACTCTGGTAGAAGGGGATTCAACATTATTTTTTTCTAGCAAGAAGCAGAAAATGACATGCAGTATACTAAGTATTAAATTGTGTTAGTTCAGTTTTGTTATGCAGATGGATTTTTTTTCCTTCTCTTCTACTCTTTAAAATGTTTTGAATTAAAATAGCTTACTCAAGGTCACTGAAGGCATATGGTCCTGCTCAAAACTTTAAACAAAACATTAGTTTTTACAACCTTTTGTAATTTGGTATTGTATACAACATGGTTATAGACAGAGTTTCTGTAATCTTTACAGTGGGTGACAGAAATATGAGAGCCAAATTTATAAGCCATTTAGTGAAGCATTTAATCAATTTCATGCATAGGAAATAACTCCGATTGCTTTGCTTTATCAATCTTGCTTTCTCAGAGACCTGCAGTCACCCCAACCTCAAAACACTTAAGTGTGTGTGTGAGAGAGAAATATATGCAAAAATCTAATGCTGTATACTCTGTCAGGCACTTCTAAGGGCTGCTTCAACTTACTTGCCAGCATCAATAATCCCTCTTGAGGCTGTTAATATATTTCAGAAGGAAGGCAGAAAGCTTAATATTTATAGGAAGTTGCAAGGCCTCTTTTTACTGAGTTTTTCATTAAACACCCTTTGTCTAGAATGAGTCTTTGACACTGTGTGGAGTTATGCAGATGAAACCTCTAATACTACAGTGTGTGTGTTGCTTGTAATCACTTACAAACACTTAAAAAGCCTCCCTGCATCACAAATCCCTGTGTTTCCATAAAATATGAATAGTATATAATTTGACAAATTCAGAGAGACACTGCTTGAGACAATACTGCTCACTATGGCCATAATAAGAAAAACAACACATTGAGGTCTAGACTGTCTTGAAGCCCATGTAATAGTTGAAAGTCACACTTACCCATGACTGTAACCAGGGAACCATCTGAGGGTTTTGTCTTGAAAGAGACTGAACTGAAGGGTTAGAAGAGTTCCTCTTCTGGTCCTCAAATGACAGCTCTGGATGGACTGCTCAACCCTTGCATTGGACAAGCAGATGGGAATGACACTTCTCACCCCTTCCACAAGACAGCTGCTCAACTGGAAGACCCTTAGCTCTGTTCTTTAGCTAATAGAATCTGTACTCATAAGGAGATGGATAAGACTGGTCTACTGGTATATGCCAGCACAAGTTACTACTCTTTCTACAGGAGGCAAAGGAAAATATTGTCCAAACCAATCTCATTCACTTCTCCTGTATCTGAATTCCCTACCTGGAGTAATAGGTGGGGCTTAAAAGAGTATTTCAGAGCACACTTTTTCCTTATGTACTACAACAGCCTTGTACAATATCCTAAGCAGAGTTCTACACAGCGACTTTTTCCTGAGTGAAAAATTCCTGAAGGAGCAAAAAGGCAATCTCTCTGATAATCATCAGCTGCTCAACTATATTAAATTTAGACAAGGCTACAATAGTGCCAGAGTTGTCCCCTGCCCTCTAAAATTAGAACTGAAAGAATGGTGGGCATAGCGCTAAATATATAACTCATTTAAAAATAATGTGCTCTCAGACTTTTCTAATGCTTGAAAAACTGATCATCATAAATCCCTAAAGATCTGTTTGCACAGCGAGCCTGCCTCCACTAGCCCCAAACATGTTTCAGTAGGATATGTCCTTTCCTGAACATCCGCTTTTCTGCACAGCATATAGGGGAAAAAAAAAAACCAGTAAAGGTTTACTGCAGTTAAATAACATATTTCCTATGTATCTAAGAGGACAGAAGCTTAACCTGGCCTCTGCTTTCTATTTAGAAGCAGAAAAAAAGAGGAAAGAAAAAAGGAAGAGTTAATATTTACTATCTCTCATAAGCACCAGTTCTGGAAGAGCTGATAGAAACTATCCATTTGAAATGATCACAAGTGTGAGTTTTAGCCCTTCAAGCTGTAGAAGAACCTTAACAATCCTCTACAGAAGAAAAAACCCACAACAAATTAAGAAGCCCTCATCTTCCTACTTCCATTTCTCAACTCTAGTAAAACCTAGTACTAACAATTTCAGAATAAATATAATAAATAGGATGGATTAAGAGCAGTTTTGCATAGAAACAGAGCCATGGAAAACATCTTTCCTTCCTTCAAGTTCGGAAGA
>NW_010299261.1:80936-82417 GCF_000700745.2 Antrostomus carolinensis | reverse complement strand
GGAAGAGCTTCTGCCTAGAAAAAAAACCTCCTTTCCTTCCCAATTCTCTTCTAATAACACAGAAAACCACCTCCCCAAAATAGGGTGCATTAAGGAGAGCAGCCCTGAGGCTACACTGAATTTATAACCAGTTGGGACCTGGCATGTAAATTGGGCCAAAGGAATTCTGGGACCTTGGAGATTCCATCTCATGAGGCAAGGGGTGTCTTGGAAAATGTAGACTTTTATTTGCCAGCTGTTTCTCTTTTTCTGTTATTTCAACTATCAGAGCATCTGCAGCAGATGGTGAGCCTTTGAGAAGAGTGACATGAGGGGATGGGAAGTATTTGTTTGGGAAGGTTTCATGCAGGTACCCAAAACATACTCCCCTGTTTGGTGTGGTTCTTCCTTGGGGTGGGGAGAATAAATCTGGGCTCTATAAAAAGCCGAACCCAATTTAACTAGAAAACTTAGAGCTGAAGATTATGTGTGAAATTGGGGGTTCTGGTTTAAAGGAGGTATTTCTGCTTTACCATAAAATTTGGCTAAAACCAAAATATTTTTCTTTTCTTTTTATTTATCTTTCCCTGACCTGTGCTTATGGGAAACTACAGAGGGTTTAGGTCTGTACTCTTGGTCTTTTGTAGGGATGTGAGCGGTGCATGTGCCACAAGAAGTGGGTCTGGACTTGATCTGCTGCAAATATAAATGCTTGTTAGGGAAGCAAACAGGTCATATTACACTATTCTTGTACCTTAAATAAATCAAGAAAGGTGTAAATGTGCTAGTCATGAACTTATTTCTCCCTTGGGCTACTTCCATGAGATGTTTCTTTCTCTTCCTTCCCCCCCCTTGTTCCACCATTGCTGCTTTGGGTGGCATCAGCTTATTGGAAGGATTTGCTGAAAATAGTAATATTAAAAAGGCATGGTTTTTGTTTGCTCATCTGGAATATTCTAGGAGGGATTAACTCATTTAATTCTTCACCCCATAAATTTGAGGTTCCCCTTTCTAGTTATGTCTTGCAGAAATGTTAAGGCAATAAAAATATAAGTAAAAGAAGCTGCATATTTTTTGTTTTTTTTTTCTAGATAGAGATATACTTGCAATCTGAATCATAAGGTGACTTTTTTTTTTTTAAGAATAGTAACTGGAATAAAAATACCTATGCTTTTCTACTGGAGGAAGAGAGTTCCTACCTGGAAAAGCTTCTTAAAATATGAATCTAGGTTTCTGAGAGGAGAAAAATAGTATAGGAACTCAAATTCCAATGTGTTTTTTGTTGTTTTTTTAAGGAATCCAGCATGTGGATCCAGTGATGAGTGGGCAGCACAGAGCTTGTGCCTGGGTCTGGTGACTGCTCACAAGTGGGATATTCCAGTTCGGTGTGGTGGGATCTGCAGTTGGCTGATACTTTCAAGGTACTCCCCAAAACTTAGCTGGCAGAAAGACTATTCTCCACTTTTTCTCTTCTATATCCCCAGGAAGTGGAGGTTTGGAAA
>NW_010299261.1:77670-80919 GCF_000700745.2 Antrostomus carolinensis | reverse complement strand
TGCAAACTTAAATCTTACCTATAGGAGAATGCCTTAACTCTCGGTCAGTAGGCTGTTTATGGGGAAACTGGTGGTTTTGGTGACCCTATTCTGAAATTTATTCCTTTGCTGCTCCTAGGAGCTGTTTGCTACTCTCTGGAATTTTCTGGACTTGGTCTTGAGTTGCTTAATTTTTACTAATTAAAGTAAACTGGAATTAACAAAATACCACTGCCTACTTGCTCACCAAAGGTGGTTTTCTTGAAGCAGAATAGTCACGATGATTTGAAAACCTCAATCATGTTTCTTTACTGTTTAGAAAACCCAATATTTTATGGATGTAATTTATACGCAGAAAAGAGGGCTATTCTCAATATTATTTTTATCTTCTAGACATAAATAACAAACAACTCTGGTAATCAAAATTTACCACAATTGTAATAGTTTTTGGCATCGTTTATGTATCACAGGGAATGTTAACATAATGTTGACTTTCAGGACTGAGGCCAGGTTTTTTTGGTTGGCATTTTTTTCTTTAAGCTGAATTGATTATTAAAAAAAAAAAAAAGGGAGACCAGTATATTTATGGCTTTTATGGCATTTGAGAGATTAATTCTCATAAATAACACTGTTTATACCTCCTAATCAGAAAGTTGAAATTATCTGTGACAATATGAACACTAAAAAGTTGTATACTATGAAAATATTTCAATAATTAATGCATGCGCTATCTAGAGCAATTGACAGTGAGGTCATGAATATAATGGGCCATCTGTGTTTGATTTGTATCTGAAAATGCTTAAAGGGAAAGGCAGGTAATTCAGGCTTCTCTTACAAATGTAGACAGGCAAGATTTTTTCACCTTCTCAGAAGGTTGTTGAACCATTTCATTGCTTTAAAGAAGAAGAAAAAAAGGTTCTTCCAGGCTAGAGCCTTTTAACACACTTGTGTTTTGCTCCTGTGTCTGACAAGCAGAGCATACCAGTGGGACTTTTAGTTTTCTTTTATAGTATACAGAGGGTTGTCATTCTCCCTTATTTACTTTATATTGTTTGCTCTATGAAAAAAAAGCCACTTCAGGCTCCTGAGCAATCCCACTAGCTCACTTTGCATTCTGGGATCTGGGTTTAAATAGTTTCCTTTGGAACTTTCCAAGTTCAAATCTGCACTGGGCTGTTGAAAGACAGCAAAACTTTTATGCAGGGATCTGGCTCATTGCGCCTTTATGACCTTTCTCTGGATTTGTCCCAGCTTGTCTCCTGAACCTTTTCTCCCCCATGAGAGTTGAGATTCAGGTTACCTGCATATCTGGGATTAGATTTAATTTAGCAGTAGATTTCTATGCTGTAATGGGGAGAAATGGATTGTCCTGGTATCATTAGGAATAACTCTTTATCTCTGAACTTATATGCATTGGCATAAAGCCAATATTAAGCTGGAATGACTCAATAAATAAACAACCAAATACTCCTCTTGTTTTCACTGGCTGATTTGATGACAGTCGGACTCCTGCTCTTGGCACTGATGGAGGCTCTCCTGAAGGAAATGCCATTATCTTTCCTGTGCCAGGCAGAGATTAATATATTCTTAGAAATTGAATCCAGACAGGACTTGTAAATGATTTTATGTGACCCTGTATATCAGGGCCATTAAATACTACAAATTACCTATGATAAGACCAGAGATTGCAACCTATTTAAAACTGTACAATTTTTCCCTCTGCTCTGCCCTTTCTTGTTGCTCAGATATTAAGTGTAGGTAGAGAATAGGTCATAGCAAAGTAGCACTAATGTCTAGAGAAACTGGCTGGAATATATCCAGGTAATCCCACACAGTAAGAATTCCCTCATTGTCCTTGATAATCTGATCTGGGGTTAATTTTCTTCTCGGATCCTGAGCATGAAAAGAACAGACATTACCTACCACCTGTAAGACCTCTCCATTGCCCCCCAAAATTTTGGCAATCTTTTCAGTATCTTATCCTTAGCATTACAGTCTTTGATGTAACCAAGGAAAAAAAATACTGGAATAAAGCAAGACCAGGAGCTGAATTATATCACCAAGGTGTGAAAATTATTCTTGATGTTGCAAGTACCTGTCTAATGTTCAGGACTCTGAAGTATAAATATTTTCTTAATGTTTAACCACAAGGGTAGTAAAAGAAGGCAAGGCCACAAATTCATGGCTTAGTAAGAGGAAGACTTTGGTCTGTGGATACTGAGGCTGGCAATGTGCTTCTCTCACTTGCATAAGCATCATACATTTTCCCCATATCCTCTCAAATATGAGTGGGTATAAATTGCTGGGTGTTCCAAGTCAGACCATGGAGAAGAAAAATTCTATGGTGTCTCAACTAAAGTGGCTAAAAACTTTGTGTGTTTATCTTCAGCTGTACCACTGTATCTACAGATTAAATAATTTATCCTACAGCAGAACCTTTTTTATTTCCCCCCCTTTTTTAGAGAGTAAATTTTTCCTTAAACACTTCAAGCTCACTGGTCTCAAACTTTAGCACTTTTCAGTCCTGGGAAACTGTATCTTCAAAGCTGAGTTTCTGTAACTTCTGTTTCCACTTTTCCATCTTGTTGTGTTGTTGGCAGCAAGGTCAAATGCCCCACGTTATCCAATATTCTCCCTGCGTACAGGTACCACTGCTTAGAAATCAAGTCCTTTGACTGAGGTCCAAAGGACCTTCCTTTTTGTTAAACCACAGAAGTTGAGTTTATATGTTGAACAGTAGTGCTTGTTTCTAGTACCTAGATTATTTTAATCTATGGTCTTCAGTATTTGTCTCCTTTTTGAAAGTAGACTTGGACCCAGCTGTCTAATGATTTATCTTATTAGTGATTTTTTTCAGAGACAAGATAATTTTCTTATTTCTACTTGAATCTTTCTTTTTTTATTCTAACTCTGGACTCCAGAGAGTTTTGGCCTCTTTATGCTATAGTATTGAATAGAAGTGGAGATTAAATCCTTCAGGTTCAACTGTTTAGAGACAGTTTCCCATTCTACAAAAGCAGCCTCGTTCCCTGACTTTTGCTGTATTTAGTCATATTAAAACACGAAATAATAAACTGCTCTGAATCAGAATCTTGTCCTCTCTCATCATTTGCTAACAATAATTATTTCTGTCATCTACAGATTTTATTAGTACAATTTTATGTACTATCTGAAAATTTCATAATAAAGTTCATTATGTTGTGAACTGCAAGCTGGATCAAACCAAAGCAAAATTTTACCCAAGCAGCGTCTGTGACAGGTGCTTAGGGA
>NW_010299261.1:61996-77658 GCF_000700745.2 Antrostomus carolinensis | reverse complement strand
GGGAAAGATTATTAGGAGGACTCTGTATCCTCCTGGTTTCATAATCAGCAGTTAAAAGACATCCAGAGCTGATGTTAATACTACTCAGTGAAGTTTCAAGTTTTTAAAAATCCATATATACTTTTGTTCTCTGCAACGTCTGTGAAAATGAGCTCCATTTAATTCGTGCTAAGGAGAAAAATACTTTCTCGTAACAGGTGCCCCATATTGTATTACGAAAAATAGTGAATAATCATTCTTTACTTACCTTCTCTACTCTATTCTGGATTTTATAGGCCAGATATTGTGTCCCTTTCTTTTTTTCAGGTATTCTTTGCTTAAAAAAGGCAGCAAGATGTTATAATCCTCTGTATCTATTTTGAGTCAGAATGACCAGAACTACCATAGATTTATACATGGCATGAGGATATTTTCTGTGTTTTCATTCTCTACTCATATTGTTGTATCTTATTTTCCCTTTTGTGGAGCACTGAATTGATGTACAGTGAATTATTCACAATCACTGAGATCTTTCTGCCATAGATGTGTCTAGAGCCTCTGTGTGTATTGTACTTGTGTTACTCTCTTCCCAGTGACACCGAATTTTTCTGTTTTTCTTCGATAATTCTCTATAATTTATCCATATACAATCAACATAGTTGGTAACATAAGCTCCTGGGGGGGGACCATGCTTAAAAATCCTCCCTTGTCTGAAAACTGGGTATTTATTCTTGTAACCAATCGATCTTATAATAGTTCACTTTAAAGGCCTTTGCTGTGAAGTCTCCTCAAAATCTTTCTAAAAGTCTGAGTACCCTTCCTGGAAATTCAAATGCATGTGTTGATTCCTTTGACAGAACTTTATTAAAAGGTGTTTGTGCAGACCAAGGAATGATGCTGAATATAACTTGGCATTAAAAATTGTGGCAGTTTTGCTTTACTCAGTTAAATTTAATATAATTTCAAAAGGAGAGTGTGGCTTTGTATTTAGGACTGTGGTCTGGCACTCAGGATACACAGGTTATACTCCTTCTCTGCCAAAAAATTGTCTTAATGAGCAAGTTGTTTCATCTTTGTGGCGCAGTTGCTCAGAGGTACAATCATTACTTATTTCTTCCTTTTCCTCTATTTAGCTTCCAAGCTTTCCAGGATAGGGGCAGTATATTTATATGTACATTTCTTTAAAGGATTTTGTTTGGTAACTCTGGATAATGTCATAATCCAAGATGATAATGCATTTGTTAAGGTCAAATAGTTTGGAAAGGGCATTGGGTTACTGCTTTTAATCAAACTCTATTTCACTCCTTCAACTAATATATCTTTTCAAATTTTTGTGATACAATATCTCAATGGGAATATTTGTTTTGGCTACTAAATCAGCTAATGTGCTGTAAGTACTTTTCAAATTCTGTGTTATTTCAAGTAAAAATATTTTGCTATTATTTTGTTGTTTTGAAGGAGCTAGCTGGACCCCAGCTCTAATAATGTCAGCAAAAAAACCCAAGGACATTTTTCCTGAGATTTCACTAAGGTGTGGTAATTAAGAAATATGAAGAGAAGAAAAAAATCACAGTGCCTCTGCACTGAAGATGATGTGCCTTAAGAATCTGAGTAATATTTGTTGTGTCAGTGACCATAAAACAGTTCTATAAATGCAGAATATAAGATCTGAACGAGGTCATTGCCTCACAACAATTACACCAGAAGCTAATGGTGATATCCAGTGGGTTACCCGTCCTTCCTTCCTCACCATTTAAAGTGACACCATTCCTGTTTTCACTCTGCATCTATCATAAAGACACAGTGATTTCCTTTTGGAGGAAAACACATATTTCTTCCCTCCTGCTAAGAAGATAAATCTGTCAGATTTTAATCAAATGTAGTTGTTCACAACTATAGAAATGTTTTCAGTGTCATAGATGAAAACCTTAATTTTTTTCTTCTTTTTTTTTTGAAAAGGGGAAGGTTTGTGGGAGCCAAGTTTATTTGGAGAGTACACCTGTGCTAAAAATCTTACTATATGCACTGGCAGTTAACATTTCAGAATGCCCTATGGGCAGGTTTAACTTTACTGCCCTCCAACATAATGCCTGTCTTGTAGTGGTAACCATGAATACTGCTATAGTTAAGGGTCTGTCAGTGGTTCTATCATAAACTCCCCTGTTTCCAGGGTTTTTATAACTCAGCCATAAAAACTCTCTCCAAGCTAAAGCTTAGCTTACCAAGGCAGACCTGATTCTGATCTTGGAAAGGCAGATAATACATATCCCTCTGTCTCTTCTGAAATTAGCTATGATCCTCAAGGAAGGGCTCTCACAAACTATGGGTGCCATACATGCCCAACAATATATGATAGATGAAGGAGGAATAGTGACTTAGAAAGGCTTTCATCCTCTTCAAATGGCAAATAAATTGGTCTTTTTACTTTGAAGCAAGAGGAGTCAGACAGCACAGTGCTTTCCAATTTAAATTGCATTTTTACTTTAGTCTTTTATTTCTTAAAGTAACTTTAGGAGTTCATTACTTCTTAGCCTGGGCCACAGGCAACGATCTGATAGCATTTAGAAATGTGGAATATCACTCACTATTTAAGTATTACTCTATTTAAGTCAGTGGGAATGAATGTAGAAGCGGGTATCCTGAAGAAAAAGATCAATCAAATCTGAGTAGAGCCAATGTTCAGAGCAACATAGAAACCATGGATTTGCGACCCTGAAAGAAAGGAAATGGTCTTAAAAATGTAAAATTACAATTTCAATTTCTGGTTATTTGACTGTAGACTTAACCCAGCTTGTAGGCAAGGCTGTCTGCAGTGAGCTCCAGAAGCAGAGTAAAAGTTGGTGAATCATAATAATAATATTTTATAATAGCAGCTTGTATAGATTTGGAAATAGGCTATATATTTTCCAGTAAAATTAGAATGTGATAGACAGATGCTAGTTGTATTATAGTTCTGATGCTGTGTTAATGTTCACTAATTTAAAAAAAAATGCAGCAATTTTTTTGGGGGGAGCAGCAAGAATTGTTCAACTCTGCCAGGATATCCACAGGCTTTCCATTCTGTGGTGGTAGTTATCTCCTGATGCTTGATGTGCTTCAGCCCTCTTTATTCCATTCCTGAGTGCCCCAAAGCTGAACACTCACTAAATATTTTTAATTTGAACCTGCATATACATCTGTTCAATGGTGAAGAGAGTATAGATGACATATGTTGAATGTGACTAGAGCAAAGCACAGCAAGCCAGTGTTGAGTCCTGCTGAAGTGTTTGGCTGATATTTGACTAATAAAGCTCTGCCTCTGATAATTTTAAACTTTTACTTTATTATTCTAAGTCAATTAGAGATTCCTGAACAGCCTGAATTTGGTGCAACAAGTCTTTCCATTCCTCAGTATGATTTCAGCCACAGTCTACAGTTGGGTAGCAGCCAGAGGGCTAAATGGTTGAATTTGATGTGGTTGTATTAGACAACCTGCTAGAAGAACCAGCACCTTTCCATGTTTATTCATAATGCTGGGTTATATCTCTAGTATTTGACATTTTTACTGTATTAAAATTTGGGTTCTAAGGAACAGGAAAATAGTGATTCAAATTGTCGCCTCTCCTACAGTGGTTTTATTTCTGGGTGCCATATGAGGTGTGTGGTGTCTATTGCTGCTCCTGTGCTGAAGTAAGGAATAAGCATATTTGCTTTGGCCCATCCTCTGGTTCTCATTTTGGTAAAGCTCATTTGGCTTCACTGGGGGAATAATGTGGACCATGAAGTGAGCTGGCACTGCCTTCAGAGGCAGAGTGAGAACTAGAGTCCAAAGCGTGGTTTGGTCCTTGTTCCTTCTCTGCTCCTGAGAACAGCGGATCTGCTCAGTGCCTCCAACTGCTTCACACTTCAACCCAGGGGAGCAAAGGAGAGGGCGGAAGCTACTGATCCATCTTTTCCAAAGAGCAGTTTATAACAGTCTAAGGAAGAACTACAGAAAACAAAAACATATTAAGTAAAAGTGCCTTTTATTTGCTATTCCTACACTGATAATGGAACATTAATTTAAACCAGGACTTTTTTTGGAAATGAGTCAGAAGTAAGCCCTAGCCAAAGCCATTCTTACTTTTAAACAGTATTTCTGCTTCTGTGTTACAGGGAACTTTTACGGCTCCTGCCCCAAAGCCAGATAATTCAGGCCTTACACTTCTTTAGATCTAAGCCAACAAGATGATGTTCTGGTGACCAAGCTTTTCTCTAATGCTTGTGCCTTTATGAATCTTCCCTCTTCAAGATATCAAGGACGTTTCTCCTTTCAAGGAGTCTAGTCTCCTGGTGATCTTGGGGTGGATTTGCACATTTAAGTCCCATCAAATGCTAATAGGAATTCCTTGGTCAAATCCTCTGCCCCATCCCTCTTCATGCCTCACTGGGAGAAAAGAGCCATTAGTGTGTTTAAAAGTAAATTTCAAGGTTTCCTTTTTGTGTGTTCCAATGGCTGAGGTTTATTCCTCTCGTCCTTTTTATTTTATTGTGAGGCACCTTGAGTTATTTGCATGATAAGACACCCTGTAAATGGATTATATTGTAATGCATTGTGTAGGTTTAATGCTGACAACAGCTTGGTTTGGAAGTAAGATAGCAACTTAGATTTTTAGTTTCTGATGTGCTGTGCGGAGAAATGCCTTTTGAGAAGCATGAGGCAAAGCAGGAGGGATGAGGAGGAGGCAGCTGGAGTTAAGTTGTATGAATAACGTGAGGGAAGGCTGGCATTAAAGAGGAGCTGAATACATTAAGGTCTCAGCCTCCAAACTGTTGAGAATCAATGGCACAAATACAAATGACTCTTCCTTCTCTGCTGTAACAGTTAATGTGTTTTTTCCCTTCATTTTTCCAAGGAATGACAATGTTCCAAGGAACAAAGGAATGACAATGTTTTGTGGTAACAACCTTTAGTGTGTGGTGAACATACCTTTGCAGTCACTGTGCCCAGAATATTATGTCATTATATACTACCTACTTATAAACTGAAGGTGATCTGGAGAAACCCTGTATGTCAGAAAAAGTGGTGAAATGAACAAAAATCTGTTTGTTGTTTTTTTTTGGAGGGAGGTACATTGCTCTTAATTCTCACTGGACCATGTAATGAGTGCTGGTGCAGGAAGTTCAGTAGTCTGAGCATGAAGCATGGAAAACATACACTCTGAAAGAGCTTGGCTTTTCCTTCCAGGGTAAATACACAGTTTTCATTGAGTAGGTATTTTAGATAATACCATAAAATATAAACTTCGTGTGGAGACTGAAGTGCTTGGCATCCATGCTGAGTCCTGCATGTGGCTGTATTGAGTGTTGCACGCTTGAGGTAGTCTGTGAAAGCAGGGGAATATTCCTCTTTCTCCCTCTCATTTGCAATAATTAAACTTGCCAGTTTTTAAAAACTTTGCTCCATACAACCCAAAGCTTGAATAAAATTATAGTAATTAAACCAGAGAAAATTATTCTGTTTCACTTGTGTCTTGTATTCATTCTGCATGGTAACCAACACCTTTCTGCTGCTCTGAAGTTCTTGAGCACTTCTTCAGTTTTCAGCTTGTACATGGTATCATTTCATGCTGATAGAACTATTCACATATTAAACTTCAGTTTGATAGGTAATGGTAAATATTTTAACCAACTGTTTATTACCTATAGTGGTTGAATGGTGGAAACTGAACAATCATGCAAAATTTATGCATCACTTAAATTAAAATGAAATGCTGCTTGGAATCACTTTAGGTTTCGTTTTTTTAACTCAAAGTAGTCATGAATAGCATTTTTAAATGCACTTTGATCATTGGACTTTAAAAAAAAAATAAAAAAAAGAGGAGAGTGGAGTATCTTTTGGGAAGAAGCTTTTGAAATCATAAAGTGTAACTAAACTTAGTCAACATACTGTGACCTGTCAAGAAAGGATTGATCCTATTAAAGCTCCACTGCATGTGGCCAACATACTTGAAAGAAAATTCTGTAGATTTCTGTGTTTACTGACATCAGTGTGGCACAAGAGGAAGATTGTCTGCTTTTTTTCTTTCTTTTTTTTTTAAGAAAAGGAACTGCTTCGAAAAACCACCAAAGCATTCCTGATTTATGCTACTGTATTGATGACGATGCAGTTTCTGGGACATATTGTCACCTGATTCAGCTTTCTGAATCTGTAACTGTTTGGAAAAAAGGCAGATTTTGATTTACCAATCCATTTTTTTCAATTAAAATATGTAATGCTGCTTGTCTTCCCTGCAGTTTGGATCAACTCCATGGTATGTGGAAAGAATCAGGCACTAACCGCCCCTTATAGATGAGTGGCGTGTAAATCTGGATTAATTCCAGCAAACTGAGGGAAGCACTATGAGGATATGTCTCACTTGAGTGCATGGTCTTTATGCCATTGAACTACATTGATAAAGAGATATTGTACAGATGTATAGCTGACATCAGGCTCAGGGCAAGAAACTTTTAATATTATTTTAAATTGAAACAACTGGTGCTTTTAAAGAGAGGAAGAGGTTCTTTGTAAAGTACAAATAAATTCTCCATCTCTGTCTGTGAAGACGTCACTAACAACTCATTTAAACTCTTCTCATAAAAAGAGCATTTATGTTCTAACAAGAAGTTTTGCAATCTGGAACAAAATGTTACTGATTGGGGAACTTGGATCTCGGCTGTTCCTGAATGACTCCAGATTTAATTTCATCCATGTCAGTGCTGTTATTCCAGATTTGTATAAGGGCAATAGACCATACTTTAGAGAAATTAGCGTTAATGAACACTTATTTGATAAAAAAAAAGGTGGAACCTCCTTTTGACCCTAGATGCAGTACTTTTACGGCCTTTTGTAGTTGAAAATGTCTGAAGCAGGTGAAAGCGAAGTTGTGTAACTGGTATTACATTTCATGACAATATCTGTCATGTGCAGTGTCCTTTCCTTTTGTGAGTTCACCTGTTTGGGTGGTTTCTGTGCTATGTGGGGTGAGAGCAATGTATTTGAGATAGCCTAGAATGCAGCAAAAATGTCAAATAAATCAGCCTGTATTTGAATCAGAAAGAAATTTTGCTTTATGCACAGGGATATACAGACTGATACAATGCTCCTGTTATCGGAAAGAAAAACAAAGTGATCAAAATGGGTAATTCTTCCATTAAGTGACAGATAAAACTTTAATTAAGACAGCCTACTCGAAGCTCGGGATACTTCGTGTGTGACTAATTCTGACTGGCAAATATATTAATTTTAACAAACATCAATTAACAAGTTTTTGTCTGCAGCTGAGAAGATAGTTGTATGCAAGTGGATGCGCATGTGTATGGATATATTCGCACGTAGGAGCACGTGACATCTAGTGAAAAAGCATAAGGGTTCTCACATATCCCACAATATTTAATACAGGGTTGTCTGGTGTCTAAGCAATGTGTCTGAACACATGCACTCATGAATTTCTCTTAGCATACATAAGCACCAAAAAGCCAGTGGCGAACTTGAGCTATTTGTACATGAGGCTGCATCTAGCACCTTTTGGTGATTCACCAGGTGGCCACGATTTGGGATTTCTCAATTTTTGTGTGCCTAAGTTGAGACAAACTGGGTGCAAACCTGTCCCTTCTGTTTCAGACTTCTGACAGCCCCAGGAGAGGTTACAGCTCTGACTTTCTCCTCCATCCGAGGTGTCTGGGGCTGTTTCCATCTTCCAGAGCTATGGAGTTTCCCCATGGCTCATAGCCCCAAGAAACTGCATGGTTTCTTATCCTAAAGTCAGATCAGACTGAGGTCAATGGCATAACTCGCCCTCCAATTTTTGGGGACTAAGGTTACAACACTGATGTTACGGGAGAAGTGCTAAATGGCAGAATCAGCTGGATGTAGTGGCTACTTTAGAGTATTTTAGCTCCTTGGCTTGAGTGGTTGGGTTATATTTTAGCAACTGAGATGACCATTCTTTACAGATATTAAGAATGCAGAGCCTTGTGAATAGCGGAAAATTTAACATTTCATGGATATCACAACTCATACTCTTTTTTCAGTAATACTAGTGTGTTGTAATTCTTTTTTGCCCTCTATTATCTTTTTACATTGCCGCAGAATGTACTTTCATCTTTTGGAAATCACCTTTTAATACAGTGGCTAAAATTTAATTTAGGATATTTTGTTCTAAAAAGTGTGAGCTTTGTTTCACAGGAATGACTCTGGGGCTTTCCTTCTTTTTATGGTGACTTTTAGAGGAAAGATTCAGTTTTTAAAGAAAAAGATCAGATTCTTTTCCTGACTGCTCAATCTGCAAGCTGTACTTAGTCTTGCAGACCAGGCTATGTTACTCTTGAGGAGAGAACTCTTGCTACCAACCTGAATTCTGATATAGTGTCCTTCCAGTGATGGCTGTGTTGCTTCTTTCATGTGAAAACAAGCATAAAGTAATTACAACTTAATTTTCTTTGCAAGATATGGAAAGAAACATGATTCTAAAGCACCTTGGAAAATTCTTCCGAGAATTAAACTGCTTGTGTTTAATAGGAGTGGGTTCCCCCTGCCCAGCTTCAATATAAAGCAGAACTTTGAATTTTGACTGAAGTTTACCCTCCTGTGTGGGCCCTAATATGAAAGTTGTTATCCACTCTCATCTCTCAGAAGCTTTCAAACCATATTTAACTGGAACATCAGAGACAGTCCCTTCAGCTGGCCAGAATAATTTCAGTTCCAAACATCTTTATAAAGAAATACAAGAACAGATGCTTGTGTCTTTCTATTGTTTTAGTGCCTAATTTACTTGACTGTAGTAGCTACAGAGGACTTTTGCCTGTATTACTGTAACTTTTAAAAATTTTTCTTTGTGGTTATCAGTTTTCTTCCATTCCAGCTACTGATTTTATTGTCTAACGCTGGCAATACTCAGTTATCTTTATCTCATCTTGATCTATGCTTTTTATTTGAGTTGCAAAAGACCACAGCCACAATTCAGCCTCAGAAGATAAACTAAAGTAATTCAAGCCCAGTGAATGGTTTTATTCTCTTGTGTTCATACTTTCATAACTTACTACTTGTCTGATCCATTTTCAGCTATAATGTACATATAATCAACTTTTTCAGAGTTCTCACAAGAAAAGCTTTTGTTCACTGTGCCCTAATCAGTATTAAAGGCCTTTAAAATGGTGAAAGCCAATGACACTGGTACATTGTCCAGATACATTGTTGTTGATGAAGTGAACTGATATTACTGTGAAAGACCAATTTCATCTCAAAGTTTTTTTTTATCTGTGGAGATCACAACATTTTTCACATCTTGTTCTTCACGATCATGTAAGTTGGTACCCACCTCTGATATTTAACTCTAGGAATAACTACAGAATGATTTGATGTATTGGAAAAAGGCATTGAATGACCTCAGTCCATTAATGGAGCCTCTACAGGCACCATTATATATAGGCTATAAGTATTACAGCATTTGAGTCAGTGAAGAAAAAAATCTCACAGCAAGAAGATACTTGATGACAAATATGATTGTTTTACTATTAGATTTTAACCTTAAAAAATGCAGCTCTTTAAAAAAGAATAAGAGTGAAATGATCAGATTTTTTTTCTAGGAGAGCACTGTACTCTATGCCAAATTATAAACCTAAGACGGGGTCCAGAGATTTCAAATCCTTTAACATTAAACTTGTGATTAGACAATCACAAACTTTGGTTTTTGGAATTGTTGGGGAGATAATTATGTATTCTTTGAATTTTTAAGCGTTTATTTTTGACTCATTGCAAATTAGGTTTCTGTTTGAGGTGTCAGATAGGAAAAAGTTCCTTTAAATTTTACAGTCACCAGTTAATATGTAACTTACGATGGTCTCCACTGCTTTATAGCCTGTTAACTCCAGTGACAGTCAACATTTGGATCTAACACAAAGGTGGGGAACAACCACACAGCACCCAAAGCTGTCCCATGGAGGAAGAAAACACTAACTGGAGTTTCTGGCTCTGATTGCTTTCTGTTTGCCCTTAGGGTGACCAGCTGCTGAAACACAAGCTCTTATTAGTTTTACTACTCTAAGAAGCAGCTTTGAAGATAGTTGATTTTGGGGCACCTTTTTGATTGAGATACTAAGTAGAAGTCCTTACAGAAGCTAGCATTCAAAATTGATTGTATCTGACACAGTTTTATATTTTAATATTGTCTTAAAACTTATTTAGATGGAAACATTGCTACTTTTTAAAACTAAATTAAAGGTTATTAGGTGCAACAGCTTTTGTTAGATCCCATAGTAGCGTTGGAAAAAACAGCTATTGGGCATTGGAAGCCTTCCTTAAGTCTGACAGCAGCAGACTTAGCTAAATACAGTTGAAAATAGTTGCCACATGTTAACTGTATTAGTCAATTAGACAGTTGCTGACAGGGAAATGGTTGGTATCCACAATAAGAGAATATAAAGCAAAGGCTTCTTTTAAGTTCTTCCTATTTCTATCTTTTGTTTGAAATAAATATTAAACACCTATTTCCTAATTCCCCGCCCCTGCCCCCAGCCTCCCAAGAGAATAACTAGTGATTTGGATTTATTCCATAATTTTTCTTTTCCCTCCTTTTGCACTCCTCATCCTTCTTACTTTTCCTATTTTTGGACTAGCTCTTCCAAATCTTTAATTCTGGAGAAGTTACAGAAAGGAACAAAGGAAAATTGAAACTCTCTAAAGTGGTTGAGCTAGTTTCATTTTTCTTTCTGCTGTTATAACTTTTCCAAACTAAACTGAAATTTTGGATATAACTCACTTATTCAACTAAAGTTGCAAAAAGGAAAAATGAAAGGAAATAGACAGGGGGAAAAACAATCCCAGCAATTAAAAAAAAAATATCATGTAAACAGCTAAAAACCCCCTAAAAACCCATTTTGTACCTTGCCAAGGGGAATACACTTGAGTTTTGAATTTTTTAATGAAAAAGTTCTTCCATTTTTCAGCTGCTCTGAGAAATCAAAAGACCTCAGCTGTTTTCATCACTAGTGTTGCTGCATTTCTACTTGTCTTGGGTCTTGCTTTTACAAGATGCTATCGCTGCTATGCTGTGTCTCTTCTGAATTAACTGTGCTTTTCAGCTGCATATTTTAAGTCTACATGAGTCAAACGTTCATCGGACTCATCAGTCATCAGCCCCATATATCACTAATGCCAACTTTGATACTAAGATGACTCATGTCCTAATTATTTTGAATAACAAGTGTGCTCTTGTGGTAGGACAATATGATTTTGCTTGCTACAAAATGAATGAGCAGAAATGACCACATAACGTAAAAGGCTTGCAAAATGATCATGAAAATGCATGTTGGTATGAAATTGTTCACTCTTCCTTATTTTCACAAGGATGATTTTTTCCACCCAATGCATCCGTTAAACAACACCCACCTCTCTGTAGATAACAGGTACTTGAAAGTTTAAACCTGACAGTAAAGTACATGCTTTTAAGTTACTTTTATGCTGTAGAATTATTTCACCCATAATGTGTTATGAAAAATAACTAGGCAAATGATCTACCAAAGAGGTTATGCTTATATTTTTTTTGTGATTACAATTTCCTTTTTGATTGTTCAACACCTATAATTCAATAGAACATTGACAATACTACTTTATGTCCATTGCTTCTTCTATATCTGTTAACAAAAATGAGGGAAAGAAATCTCAGGTAATCCTGGTGAGATGAAGAACATTAACACTCATCATCCAGGAGAAATGTGAAACCTGGGGACTACTGAAGTATGTTGGGCTGCAGATCATAGTGACTTCAGTGGTAGCACTTCCTTTTCAGAGCATGGATAGGATGATGAGTGGATTGAAATGCTTTGGACTGTAACTGCCTTTCCTATTCCAGTTTAATCTAACACCTCAGTGATTCAACACCCCAAGAATTTGCCAAGAAATAGGTGGTGCTGATCTTTGGTCTCCTTCAAATAGTCTCACCAAACTACTTTAGAGTATCTCTTTGCTGTTCTTTAGTTCACTGAAGATTTTATCTATATTTACAACATCAAACGCAGAAAACCACCTCCTATTTGCAAACCTTTAAATGTTATTGAAGTGATTGTTGTTTTACAGCAACATCTAGCAGATTCGTGTGACCAGGAAGGCTGTTGTGCAGTTGTTGCCCTGACTTCTCTATATTGTAGCTACAAGTCAATACGTGGAATTATTTAACTGTTTTACAACTGTTTTGTTACAATTGGTTATACTATTACTTCAAGGAGCAATGAAAATTTTACTTCTGAGTTGGTGTTTTTGGAAGTTCCTTTTTTATTCTTTGAGATGTGAAGTTGTCCAGACTATCCATGTTGTAGGTAGGAGACAATGAAATGCTTAGAAAAGTTATGCCCCAAATCCCCATCGACTGAAAAGAAATTGTTTATAGGATGAAGTTGCCTACTTCAGCAAAGATGGAAAACTGAAGAAGGTAAAACGTAGAGGAGCATGTGAACCACACAAATGTAAACGTTAGCTAGGTGATCTTTGGCCTGATCCAAACAAATGCTGTTGAAATCATTGAAAATATGCCAATAGATTTCTGTGGGATTTACAGCAGGTTCTAAGTTGGCAGCTACCCCTTCTAGCAAACAAATCTCGACAACTTTTACATTTCAGGCTTGTAGTTAATCAAGTTACTGAGACATAAATGTCTTTGGCACAAACCTGTTTCTCTGTTTCTTTTCCCTGCAACTAATAATGTTTCTCCAGAAATGGCTTCCAAAAAACTCCAAGGCCAGTATTTAGATAAGCAATATCAAAATACTTCAGCATTAAGCTGTGATAAGTATTTCCTCCTGTTTGTTGTAAGAAAGAAGTTTTTACACAAGCCATGTAGTCTTAACTTTCACCAAGTTAAATAAAGGTTTAGTAAAAGGATTTTGTGCCCTTTTAACCCCCAATAACCAGAGTGCATCCTGTGTGACCATTCATTACATATGAAATGGCTGTAATTTATACCAAATGGGGTAGGTGAATTCAAACAGAAAGATACCATCGATGATAAAAAGATAACACTTCTCTGTAACAGATGCTTCATTTTATGATTGAAATGGGGAAGCTGAATGCTGCAGGTGCCGGGCTGACACTAGGCCTGTGGAGAATCATTAGAGCCTCCTCAGAGATCTAGGTTTACTCTGTGTTTAATCAGCCACAGTCAGAAGAAATGGCTTCATTTCAGCTTGATGAGAGCCAGATTACAAAAGGAAGATAGATGGCCAATAAGGTTCATCACTATAAGCATATTGTCTTAATTTGAAGAAACAAGCTGGCATTCTGTGCTGAGGAAAAGTGAAGTGCAATATGGCTAGTATCAAAACCTAGTTATTTCAAGTCTCTGTGCTCCCCACAATGAAAATATTCTGGCTGTTCTTCCTTTGACTAAAATATTAAAAAAAAATTGCACACACTGCAAATGACCATATTTGCTCATGAGATACCTCTGCTTTGGGTTCCAAAACACTGAAACCTATTGAAGTAGTTTTGCTTGTCTTAACAATTCTCTAGCCACTTATTTATACATACATATATTATAAATATAAATATATTTGTGTGTATACACAAGTGAAAAGGTTTGAATTGACTATTGATCAAAAAAGGTCTCTGAGCATAATATGAACACGCACCTCCTAAAAGGGTCGAGGTGTAACCATCTATCATGACTTCCCACGACAGCCATGGGGACAATGAGACTGTCAGCTGGGGTAGGAGACTTGCTGTGATGGGGGATGGGACTTTCGGGGAAAAAATAGGAACCCAGACCAGGGATCTCATTCACACAAAAGATAAACAAAACTAGAGATCTCTGCTTTTTGAATGAAATGCATCATTCATTGCTATTGCTTAGCTTTTCCTTAGTGCTGTGTTTTTTTTCCTCTGTGCATAGACTGACTTTTTGTGTAAGCTATTTCTTCAGTGTTCTCCAGAGGAGTGCTCCTTCAAGCCAGGGGAGCTCTCAGGATAAGAGTATGGGAGCCTAACACAATGTTGGGAAGGCTATAATTTTTACTGTTTATTTTACAGGAGAATCCAGATGGATTTTTAAAGTCAGAACCTTTTAGAATCAGGCAATCTACAAATATCTACAACTGTGACTTTTCAACTCATTTTGAATTGTGAATCCATAGGAATTTTCTCTTCTGTGGCAGATTTAAACACCCTAACAATAGATTTAAATTTCTAAATTACCTCTCAGAACTCTTAAGGAAAGTTCTGTGCCTCAGGACTACTTAGATCTTTCATATAGAGCTTGGGGTGCAAAACTGTTGAGTATCATAACTATAGTTATGGAAAGCTGGGGACTTAATTTAAGGTAAATTGGGAATGGTGGTAAAAAGAAACCCCTAAAAATTGATGGGATAAGATCTTGATCCATAAAGCCTTGGAAATCAGTATTTCCCTCCCTTACCCTGTAACTTAAGGGATTTTGGAGCAGAGCTGAAGGAGTAGAAAGCAGAAGGCATTGTATAAGAAAAACATGGAAAACTGGCAGGATTAAAAGAATGCTTTAGTGAATGCTATCATATATCTACAATTTTGTAAATGTAATGAGCAGGTCACGAGCAAGAAGTCTCAGATGGAGATTTTCTACGTGCTGCAGAATGAGAGTCCAGAAAAGAATGCTTTAGTGAATGCTATCATATATACAATTTTGTAAATGTAATGAGCAGGTCATGAGCAAGAAGTCTCAGATGGAGATTTTCTAAGTGCTGCAGAATGAGAGTCCGATGGAGTCTTTTGAGGGCTGAAACCATGGTTAATTTATGGAGTATGAGAAGTTGAGACTGCTACTGCTTGAGAGAGAAGTGGACAGTCAGGTTTGATTAATTTGGGACAAAAAAAACTGAGAGGAGGGAATGGTTATGAGGGGTCTAACTTGTAAGTGTCATGGATTAAAACAAAGATTTTGTGCCTTGATGTAGTGGATGAAGAGGAGGAAATGCTGGAAAATATGAAGCAAAGGCATGATAAAGCCAGAGGAATTGGGCCATAAGTTGGTCTTAAACAGTATTTTTAAGAAACGTGCTTTGTTTAAGGCATGATACAACTCGGAAGAGTTACCATGGCAGAGGAAATGGAGAAAAGATGAGCAGAGGACTTCCTAGAAGCCAGGGCCTGATCAAGTATTCTGAGATATATAGTATGTTATGCAGAATAGTAGTTTTCTTTTGCTTTTGTCCTTACACCAAGGACACTGCTGTTTCTTTTGGTCTTCCTTAAACTCACTTTATAAAAAAAGCTTATATTTTTTCCACTTTTCTTTGTTCTAACTTTACCCATCTTTACATGTTAAGATGAAAGTAAAGCAACTCCTACTGACTTGACAGGTCTGAAGGGAATTAGGAATTTGACTCATCAAAATTATCTCTCCTCCCACATTTTTTTTTCCAGAAACACTGAAGAAACACACTCCTTTGTCCCTCACACATTTTCCTAATGTCTATTTGGACTAAAAGCAGAGTGCTCACAAGCAAGCAGCCGCTTTTAAACAGCTCAAACTACACCACATCTGTGTTTCTGCACTACCTGCTACACTGCTCATCCAAGACAGCTTGAACTGCCACCTTATTTTATGGCTGTACTGACACAATCCTGCAGTGAACCATGTGACCCCTGAAGTGTTTAGAAAGGTGCATTTGTATAAGGGAGACTTTTTTCTCTGGAGTAAATCAGAGGCTCCTAGATAATC
>NW_010299261.1:53926-61958 GCF_000700745.2 Antrostomus carolinensis | reverse complement strand
AAGAGGAAAGTTGAGTTTTTCAGAAAACGATACACTGAAGCATTCACAAAGTGGCAACTTAGGAAGCTTAACAATTGGTAGAAATATTATCATCAGCTATCATAGTAACATTATCCAGCCATTCCCACCCACACATACACATGCACACACACTGGATTTTGGCTTAGAAAGCCCTGCAAATAATGCGCTGTAGGTGTGTGGTCCTCAAAGTGTTTAAACGTTTGAGGATGAAGTGAGCAGGAACATCTTGCACACACCAGCTCAAAGAGGGTTGGGAGAAGCAGGGGGTGGATTTCCCTGGACAGATGATAATTCTCTATCCTTCCATGTGCTGCCAAAACTACCTCAACTAGTGGGGGTTTATAAACTTTTTGTTTGGTCTCTGAAGAGCAGATCTAGTGTTTTTTTGGAACACATTGAATGTAGTACAATTAAACAGGAGAAAAAAATATTCCCAGGGCCCTTCATTCCCTTCCTTTCCTCTATCAAGGTATTACTTAATTTAAATGCTGCCAAAGTTAATAATGAAAGACAACATCCTCTAGTGTGTCAGAGCTCAATACCTAAGCAGAAAGGTAGGAGTGGCTTTCTGCACTCTTAGCTTTGCTAACATGGAAAAAAACTAGAGCAAATTCAGGGATACTGTAATTAGCAGGATTTAAAATGTTCTCCTCAGGTCACTTTTCTTGGCCTAGAATTGCCCAAGACCTAAACACCTGAACTGAGATTCTGAATGTGCCTGTGGCACCACATGGTGCCTACAGCATAAGGATAGAAATGCCACCAAGTGAGTTAACCCAGGTATGTGCCACCCACAGGTACCTCATAAAAACAAACTGCCTTGTAACATCATCTTTCCCTTACAAAAAATGATGGAAAGTGAACAGTGTACAGGTCAGAAATATATACCAGGATTTTGTGAATATAACCACCAGGACTTTTTGAGGGGGAGGAAGGAAGGGAGTTGGTGCTTGCTGAGTACATGGGAGGTTTTGGCGTGAAGGAGGTGACAGGAGTGAGGGCACCCTCCACATTTTCTCCTTCTTCCACTTTCCTACAAACCTAATACACTGCTGAGGTGGTGAACAGAGCAGATGAGAAGTGCCAGGCCTCAGTTCATTGCTTTTTTTTTAAAAAAAAAAGAAACTTTTTTCCCTTTTCTAAAAATAATTTGTATGTGAATCAAAGGGGGACAAGAAAGGTAATGCACAAAGATACAGAGCAGCTTATTAATTAGTTTGAGGTGCTCTCAGTGCTCCTGTATATATGGAAGGGCTAAAAACGTAAAATACCGAGGTGACATTTTTGCTGCTGCTGGGCCTGTGGAACATTACTGTGATGTGCAGATCCCCTTTGCCTGGGTAACTCACTCTCAGTGTCATCCCAGGTGGGATCATACAAAAACAAATGAAGGTTGCACAAAAAGATTTGAGGTTTTGGTACAGAGGCTGAGTTTTGAGATTTGTGCTGGTGTGGTGCAAGAAGGAATTTTCTGTCTTTCCAGAGAAACATGTCCACTATATACAGGGGTCATTTGGCGGGTTTGTCCTGCCCTGTCCCTATCCTTAGCAAAACCTCATGCCAAAGCCTTCTTGCAGGGTGTGCTTTCATGTTCTGTAGCAGAGCAACGTTCAGAGGCTTGCTGGTACAAAATGAATGTCCTCCCCAAGGTGGTCCCCGTTCTCCCTGGTCTCTAAAAGACAATCATAGTCTCTAAAAGGCAATCATAATCTCTACCCCGGAGAGCAAAGGTAGAGTGCTGCAAACCATAGTATTCACCTGCTAAAGGTCAAGGTCAAAGCCTGCTTGCCTGACTGTAGATCAGCATACCTTAATCACACAAGCCTAATGGCCTTTTTCTGTAGCCAATGGAGCAGAACACCATGTGATGGCTATCGGTGACTTCCCAGGTACTGCTTACAACTCAGTCATGGCTCCAAAGCAGAGCTTGTGCTCCAGTCTGCAAGAAGATGCTTTAACCACATTGATCTGGTACCTCTGATACAAAAACATGGAGCAAGGGGAACCTGTGAGGCCCTAAGCTGCAAGTAGGTGGTAACTGAACCCACTTTAACAACTCCAGAATGGAACTGGAGTGTTTAAACCCAGTGACTGTTCTGCAGGAGCATCCTGTTTGTGGGAAAGGCTATTAATCTCCTCTAGCTATGGCTGTAATCTCTCTTCTTTCTCCTTTAACTATAGAAGCTTACACTTTAAAAGGAGAAAAGCAGGAAAATAAACTAAAGTGTACTTAAGTTGTTAATGAAATCAATAGGGAAGCACTGTGTATACATGATGAAACAGAAAAGTTGCATCTGTCTTGCGCTGCAAGTATGAAGAACAGGTTAAACTTCCCTTTTTAATGCAGTCAATGACATTACATCAAGGATAGTCCAACTTCTACCTGTCTGTAACATCTCTGCCCTAAGTAGCTACTGTTTATCAGCTACAAGTTTTGGGGAGTTAGCTCATTTTTGTTTTGATGAGAGATCATAGCCTGTGTGGTACCCAAAGATACCAAAACAAAGGGGAAGTCATTACTAGTTTTGAATGTTTTCTGAAACTAGTTACTCTTAAATATAATTAAATCATGCAAAGCTTCTAGAAAGCAGTGAATGATCATACCTGGATCCATCACCCAAATGCAATGTACCTGCTTTCCTGCTGTGTGTTTCCTCATTTCCTTGCTAGACAGAGGGAAGAAAAAAGGCTAGTAATTTATGACTCCTATTAATACAGTAGGCTGGATATGTTGACAATATGTCAATAATTATTCCTGGCAAGACCCTAACAGTATAGTATGGGTCTCTGTAGGATGACTCATTTTACCAGAAGACAGATATGTGTGACCTGAGTTTTATGACAGATGTCAAATATATCGAAATGTGGTGTGAGGAAGATCATCTTATTGGCAAAGTAATGAGAAGCTAGTGGGAAGATTAATGTTAAACCTGAATTGTGTGGTGCCTTCTTCTCTCTGTGTTTTTGATAAGTGATGCTGGGGCAGAGGGGAAGGGGTTATCCTCTGCCTTGTGTGGGCCAAAAGTGGGAGAAATTTGGAGAAGCAATAATGTTAACCAATGTGACACCTTAATTTTCATGGGGAGATCAAAAAATAAACAGCTTTTTGAAGGGGAGGGAATTGTTGCGAGGGCTTGATAAATGCAACAGCGCTAGAGGTATGGCCAGCTAACTAGACAGCGTGGCCTAAATCTTTCAAGGTGACTGCTGTCGTGACAACTTAAATGGGTCTTATTTTCAGCAAGTGCTAAGCCTCCCACCTTCTGAAAATCAAGCCCTCGTGTTTCACGCTGGCTGCCACAGAGTGGAGATCAGCTGCCACGTTGGGAAGCGTAGGCTAAGAAAGACTTTCCTCTTGCAAAGCCCGTGTAGTGAGGCTTCCTTTGCAGAGTTGGGCTTTTTGCTGCTGGAAAGCAGTTCCCTGTCTCAGGCTCACCCAGCAATGCACTTCCATGATGTCTTTGGAGTCCTGGTGTGGGACACCATGGTCCTCAGGTGCCACCAGAGTGCTGGCTGCAAAGGGCTCATCATCACATGTCTCTGCTGGCAAGCCCTCCTTCCATGTCCTTTACCCTTGGCTCCTGATGATCCCCTAGATAAGGGAGTTCACACACACTTCAGGTAAGAGCTCTGGATCCCTGTAGGCGGACACCACTTTGCTCTTGCAAAGACCACCTCTTTTGTACAGATTGGTCCAAAGGACTGGTTATCCCTCTGTTCCTTGGTCCTGATGGAAAGATGGTGAGAAGTTGGCTCCTTGGTCAGTAAGGGACAAAGTCTGATTTATAGTAGAGGCAGGAAAAATACCCACCCTATAGCTTGATTGTTTCTGATTCCGCAAAACCACTGCTAGTGCTCCGTGGGAGGGAGTTGCCTGTTCCCCTAAACTGCAACATTATCCAGGGAGCAAGTTTTGGACAAAACTTGTGTTGCGATGCCCAAATATTTTTTTCCTGCTTGTGCAAGAAGGCCCCTTTTGTGTGACACAGGTGCTTCAAAGTAATAACAAGGTCAAGCTTGAAAAAAAAAAATTATATACTTTGAATAATTGAGCTGTATTTTTAGCCCTCATTTTGTGATCTGTGTCACATATATATACGTGTGTGTGTGTATCTCATTTCCCTGTTCACCAGAGACGCTTTTGCCATATTCAGGTTTGCTACCTAGAGAAGAGGCACATGGGCACTTGGTGAACTAAAGGCACCTCTTGACTTCTTTCAGCCCAAAAAAGAGTTGTAGGGTTTTTCTTGCTTTATCTTTTTCTTTGAAAGGTCAGGATTAGAATTTCACCACAAATAGAACAATTTTCTTTCATTCAGTTCTAATAGTGGCACAAATTTAACTATATTGTGCTAGCAGGCACTGATATATTAATTAAAATATAGTCTAATTATTTACCCTAGTTAGTTCATACAAATCTCAGTAGTGTAATCAGTGGACTCCCTTAAGGATTTTTGCCATATTCAGCAATAGAAATGGTTTCTCTTTTTTACTCTACTCAGGATTAGAGTTAGTTTGGGATTTTTACTTCCAGGTCAGTAGTTCAGTGACCACCATGGCCCTGGTCTATACAGAGGGATTGTGCAGCCACAGTTACACTGCCTGGTGTTAATAGATTAATAAAACCTATTAAAATGTTATTGTAGAAACTGTGGCAATGGGGTGAAGCAACTCTTCCCAGCCCCAGCTTTGAGGAAATTCCTGACCTTGCGCCGATTCCTCGGTGGTACATTTGGTCACACGTAGCAAGAATGGTTTCTGAGAAATAGTGCTCTGATGTTCTTCAGTGTGAACAGATGTGGAACAATGTTTACATGGGGAAAACGTTCAGCCTATTTCGTAAGGAATGGAAAGGAATGCCTCCTGGCAAAAAAAAGGCAGAGCGCTAAGATGATAGGGATCTGAGCCTTTATTGAAAGGACAAGAGAAGTTGATGTCTGAGCTGCAACACAACTTGGGATGCCCAACTTGTGTATACTTAGGGTTTATTTACTCTCAGGTGTTCATTTAAACACAGGTGGTATGAAAGTTGCAGATGGTGTTGAAAGGAAAGGAAAAAACATTCAAAACAAGGAAGTGGAGGAGAGGAAGGATGAGTTGAGGTTGAGGGGGACTGAGACTGACCCAACCTGTGACTTACAACCCTGACAATCTCATAAATGCCTTTTCTCCCTCTGGCATACAGGCGTCAGTCTTCAAACTGTGTCTCCAGAGCACAGAAAATTCAAAAATGTGGGTCAAGAATCCTTAGTTTTCCTCCTTTTATCTTTTTATTTCTTTGCCTATTCCCCACCTTCTCATGTCTCCTCTATTTTTTTCCTTTTCTCAACAAGAAGATCAAGCAGCATTGAAGAGAACAAACTGCATCATCTAAGCTGCTGGAAGACAGTGATGCAACTCTACACAGCCCTTCATGCATGCACTGCAATGAAAAAGCATGTCCTTCCCCCTGTTGAAGAGGAGGGTTTGATGGATACAGTTTAGGGGATTGAATACCCAATTGGAATTGTCAATATGAGTAGTGGGGATAGCACCTGTGAACCGAGTTCTCCATAGGAATTCTGGCCTTCCTTAATTATATACTTCCTGCAAACAATCACTAAAAAGATCAAACAGGAATTAACACATGGGCTGAAGAGTCAGACTCTTCCAGTGAGACAACGCAAGACTTTATAAAACCCTGCCTTAAATAGCAAAGTCATCAGAGTTCCTTGTAGTGCAGCCTGAATTTCTTTGGAACCCTTTAAGCACATTTTCGTCATAATATAACGAATATACCTTTTATTACATTTCCTCTCTCTGTTCTTCTTCTGGTTTAACCATGTGTGAACCAAGCTAACATGATTAGACACCTTGTTTTTCACTAGTCATTTCTGTTTCCAGTCTTCCATAAAGTGCTTCAAATGAATTTTAATATGTTGATGGTACTTACTGGAGAGATTAATATTCATAATAAATGCCCCTTAGAAATAATCTTCAGCAAATCCTTTTGACAGAGGAGTCAGGGCTGCTAATGACAATAACTACTACAAAATGCAATTTGGTCAATTACTTTAATTAAATTTCACTCTGTAATGTCTTCTCATTTATATAGTAAACTAATAGGGGAAAAGTACATAATCCTTATTTGCCTCCACTTAAGTGTCCAAAACTGTTTCCTTATGTTTTGTTTTAACATTTGCAGCTCTCCCAGCTTCTCAGAACATTTGAGATTATTATGAGTTTTACAAATAAATCTTATTCTTCACCAAGAAAGGTTGAGACTTTCTTTTGAATACGCTTTCCTAGAATAAAAACCTTCGCTCACAGATCCTAATCTGGTATTTACAGACTAGCTGATTTTGGATGGTGCCAGCATTCCAGTGTAAATGTTAGAAGTGTCTACATTTCATCAAATGCTTTTTTAATTATACTGTTTGAAATAGGAGTAAAAAGGAACACAGCTGTCTAGAGATTTTAGTAGCATACAGGTTATAATGAACTCATGAGAAATAACAGCAGCAGTCTTTTTAATGCACTTTACTGTGCTGAACAAGGAATTTTACACAGTGGGCTACATTCTCAGCTGGAGTAAATTGCCATATCTCTGATTTCCTCACTGTACGACAGTCTGCTTCTGAGCTCCTTGCTTTAAAAAAAAACTTGAACTTGAATATAACAAAAGAGGATCTGGCCTGGGTTTATTATGGTGCAATAGTGTGTAAATATTAAGGTCATCTGTTATCTGGAAAAATTAATGAATTAAGTTAAAATCGGTAACTCTGATCCCGCCCTGTATCAGTAAAATCGATAAAGCTGTTTCCATGAGCACTGTAAATATTCACGTCAACAATCATAATAAGGCCTATGGGACTGTAAAGCAAGTGTGTATGCCAATTTAGTGATGATTTTAGTGGCGGCATTGTTTTAGGGAGCTGGTGCAGTAATTCTACCACAGCATTAGCAGCAAGTAAAGCTTCAAGAGGGAGAAACAACCCATTTTTATTATGGGGTCAGCTGGGGACGGGCAGAGGGAGGGACCCCAAACTTCCTCAGTAAATGTGTTAGATGCTGAAGTAGAAACCACACTTTTTTTTCCCTGTGGTTTCACTGAACTCCTGTAAACTGCAGCAGCTTCTTCAGCGGGCTTCCAATTTCTCTGACGATGCTATAAATTTTGTTGGGAAGATGAAGTCCTACAGTGCAATTAACTCCAAAAGTGGTACAAAGCAACAGCATGCAGATACCAGGCTGCAGTACTTAGCACTTAACTCTGAAATTCTGATAAGCCCTATCAACTCGGGGTTGTGTTTAATGTTCACTCCTGCTTATATACTGAAGATACAACCTAGCGGTCACGGTGTTAACACTCCCCAATATCTATTACAATTAGTTTTTGATTAAGAGGCCTAGCATGGCTTTTGAAGCCTTTTATGTTGTGTCAAATGGCTAGTGATGGAGTGAGATGCACAGACACCTCCCAGTAACAAAGCGTCTTGTAAAAGGTTTCAAGTGAACTATTTTATCATCCTAATGGAAACCAGATGACTCTAACTCCCCCTTTAATTTCAACTATTTACCGAAGAGTCCTTGTTTTGAATTACTTAAAGATTTATTCCAAACCACTATCTCATGCATTAAGAATCGCTAATAACAAAGCCTTTCTGAGTGGAGCAAAGCTTTTAAAGAATGTGACTATGCCATCACATTTATTCTTAAGTTTAAACCATGTTTTTTAATGGCTTTCACATTTTTATATCTCAGTTGATTTTCTTGGTTTTTAAATATATTTTTAAATATTTTTTTTATTTTTCTTTCTTGAAATCCTGAAGTAATTTTTCTCCAAATGTTTCCAGTCTGTGCTGCAGTTTTCTGACCCCCTGACAGGGACAGTCAGCTGGAGCTTGGGTGGTGGAACTGAACCCATGCATGTTCTCCTTTGTCCTATTCTCTGGTGAATGACTTTTGGATTTCCTCAGTGGGTTTAGTAGAAGAAGGATTGCCAAATGAAGGCCTAGGCAGGGGGAAATAA
>NW_010299261.1:32012-53891 GCF_000700745.2 Antrostomus carolinensis | reverse complement strand
AACAGTAAAATGTTCAGAGAATGAAAGTGTCGCTTCATGTTAGCTGTTGTGGCCTAATGGTTGGAGTCATCCCGGCTCGGCATCTCTCCCCTGGAAAAATGGGAGGACCAGGGCAGATCTGTTTCCTCTGCCTTTGCCCGCTATCTCTTTCAGGCTCATCCCTTCCTCCCAGCCACATCACTCTGCATTGCTTCAGAAGAAACCCTGAAATAACCAGGATTAACTGGATTAGTGGTGCAAAGCGAGTCTCCTTTCTCTGCTGCTGTGGTATCTGCTGCCTGGGGTGCAGACCTCCCCATTTCCGTGGAGCCTCACAGAGACACAGAAATTGCTCTTAATGAGCCCAACCATGAACTGGTTTTCATCCCAAAATGTGACACTGTTATTTACATCTGTCAGTATTCTAGCTAGCCCTCTTGTTCCCCTTGGACACTACTTTCTAAGACGTTTCAGGCAACACAGCTGCAATATTCTTTTTCTAAAATGGCCTTTTGACTCAGACTGTAAAGTTCTTCAGTGTTTATTTTAGTGGCATTAAAAGGATTAAAGAATGGCACAGTTAATTAAAGATAGAATTTTTTAAGGTAAATTTATGAGAAAAAGATGCATGTTAAGAAAGAAGAGGGTGAAGAAATACAGCTGTCCAAGAATAAGAATAGGTTGTATATTAAAGTGTAGCCATTAAATGTCTTGAGAAAACTATAGCTGTATTGAACAAGAAATTTGGACAGATAGAAGATGATCTATTTCTAAAAACGTTAATCAGACTTTTGTTGCAATGTGTATCAATAACTATCGACCTTTTGCGACCATGAATCTTCTGAGCCACAGAAACAAGCAGTTAACAAATCAAACACCCACTTCAGATGGAGAGCTCTTCATCCTTCAGAGGTTTCTACTGTGCGAATATGTATTTTCAAAATCTAGATCAAACGGATAACTTTAGTACCAGCTTTGCATGTGTTGATCTTTGGACAGAACTAGAGTTTGAGATGAGGAGAAGGAGGGAGTGAAGTGCATTAGGCGGGGTTCAGCCCTAGCTCATACCAAATGGGAGGCCAAACGATGAGGCATATTTGACGTATAGTTGTCTGCATCTTAAAAATGTTAAGGACAAGGACGTATCTACAGTTTGTCTCCTCTTAACCTACTGTACCAAGAAGTATTTTTACAGTGATTGGATAAAACCGGTAATTAATAGCTTGATATCATTAATTAGACTTCAGTATCCTTAAGTTAAAATGGTAGGTCTCCTTGGACAAACAGGGAACAGGAACCACAAAATAAAATGGTGACATGTTCACGAGATGATAAAAGTGTTATTAATTCTCAGTTCTTTAGTCCAGTTATTAGGCTGAGTTGCATTGTAAGCTTGAGACTGCCTAAAAACCATAAGCACACATAAATACTTCTGTGTTTGTGAAATCCGTATGCTGGCACACAGAGATGGTGACTTCTGTGTTTTGTTAAAAAAACTTTAATAAATTATGTTTTGGTAAAAGTCAGGAGAAAAGCTCTTCTCCTGACAGTGTAGTGTAAATTTTGTGTTATATCTGCAGGTCCACCGTAAGAAACCCTTTTTGTTGCACCATGAAGTGTTCCCTCTACTTTTCTTTGGTTTCCCTAATATGTCTTCTCTCCCCTGCTCTGCTCTTTGACTGTACCTTCTAGATGATCTTAGATGCTTTTACAATTTTACTCAATATTCAGACAGAACTATTTTACTCAATATTCAAACCCAGCATTTTTAAAACACTAGAAAAGTGTAATATTTATACTTAGGACTAGTTTTCTATGTTTTCTCATACTGTGAATACCATGATGATTATTGTTGAAGTATTTGGAAATTCCACTCCCTTCTAAAATGCAATTCTATATCTTTTGTACCATTTTTACTTAAAATAATAATTAAAAGCACAAGCCAACTGATTGTTGTCCACTGAAGCTTGCATTAGGAAAATATGCCAGGAGAGATGCAATTAGTCTCAGATCTGGCTGCCTTTATTTCCCAGCCTGAATGACCAGGGACCTATTTACAGTTAAGTCAACTAGGACTAATTGTGGACCTAAGAGTGAGGCCTGGCTTCATGGTAATTTTGATATTGGTCTGGAATAAACAGATAGGTCTGCACAGGAAAGCTGCTGCTGAGCTGACAAACCAAAAGGAATTGAGAAAAAAATCTCCCTTTTTAGCATATGGGAGAGAAATGCTGAGACTTTATTTTTGAGAAAAAAGATGTTGGTAAAACTTTTACTGTTGGCACTTTAAGTGTATTTTGCTTAGAATCAATAGGCAGCTGTAGTGAGCACTGATGGAATGTTAAATCCAAATATTCATATATTTTAATATCTTTCCATTAATGAACAAAGGGAGGAGCTACTTTTTTAAAAAAAAACCTCAGATATATTTGGGGATGAAATAATTTTTTAAAATATTTTATATTTTGCAGAGTTGTCATCCAGACAGCATCAGTCTGAGAATCAATTGCAGAATGAACTGTGCAATGTTTTTTCAGTTATTCAAACTGCTTTCCATGAATTAAAAAAAAAAAAAATGTTCATAAGCTGAGAGAGAGAAGAATGAGAAACAAATGCTTTAAAATTAGGTTTATTTTTTAGATGCTTTTTATATATTGGTCCTTGCCCTTTCCAAAGTTATTTCTATTAGCTATTTTCCTAAGCTTGCTGTAAACTGCCAGTTTTCCTCTGTGTTAATTATTAATATGACCTGTTTATGTACCAGTTATCCAGCTAACCATTAATGTCTGTTTACTCATTGATGACCTTTGCAACTACATGCCAGGTTCTTGGCCAGTAAATGTGAACATTTTTTAATAACCTAAAAATACTCTCCATAGCTTAAGATTATTTACCTAAATTTTTTTGATGTGAAAAATAAAATTAAATAACATTTATAATTAACAGACTTTTGTACAAGGCTATTTAAACCAAATGGCACATTGAAAGTAAAAGGAAAAAAATATCTTCACTGATATTCTTTGCTTCTGATTTTGTTTTAAAATACCTTACAACAGGAAAAAATAGATGTCCATCATACAGGCATAATATAATGCTTTTAAAAAATAATTACTGAGGTATTCATTTCTTTTTTTCCTTCAGATTTTCAGTATTAACCTGAGCACAAGTAAGAGGTCTCTTTCATATATTCTACTAATAGCTAAAGTCTACACCGGGGACACGATTGGATTAAAGCTGAGAGTGGTGACATTAATTTTTACCCATTATTACAAACTCTGTGTATATTTTTGCTGACTAAATGTACCTAATTTAAAAAGACAAGCAGTAGCCCGGGATGAAAAAGAATTTGAGGGCACTTCCCACTCAAATTGATATGTAGGAATGGCCTCATCCAATCTGCTAGAGATAAGTGGAACAGGCAGGTTTCTTCTTTCTTGGTCCACTAACATCCTTTCCTAAGAAGAGCCTTGAAATATTGTCTTTGTGATTACAATTTGCAGGTCTGAAATTGGCTTCCTATTGAAATATTTTCAAATATTAACATCATCCCAGCCATAAGTAATGGTGATGGCATTTACAGAGATCGCAGCTTTGATATATACGTAGGTATACGTTCACATTTTCTCATTCATTGGAGTTCTAACTTCAGTAAAAATTAGTTGTTTTTTTCTTTTAGTTACAGCCTTGAACACTTGCTGTGACTGTCACTTCATGTTGAATTTATCATACAGAATGTAAGTTGTAAGGCTGAGGAGCAATCGGTCATAAGCTATTGCACAAATAATCTCTGAGAGGGTTTGTTTTGGTCCTGGGTG
This sequence comes from Antrostomus carolinensis, assembly GCF_000700745.2. Classification (NCBI taxonomy): domain Eukaryota; kingdom Metazoa; phylum Chordata; class Aves; order Caprimulgiformes; family Caprimulgidae; genus Antrostomus; species Antrostomus carolinensis. The sequence goes on along the minus strand of NW_010299261.1, from coordinate 50,097 downwards.
GGAGGTAAGCTTTCTAGATCTCTACCCTCAGTTGCATAGACCATTTGGGCTCAATAGTATTTTTCAAATGATTTGTCTGGACTGTAACACATTTACTGAAGCGCTGTGCTTCTGTACAGGATGGTTATACAGTACTTCAAGCATATAAATGCCTTTCAGGTTTTCTGTAGTGAATGATAACTCACCTTGTCTTTCTCTGTGAGGTAGGTAATAAATAGAAATCTGGACTGCAACTGAGACATTCTGACTTAGTTAGATCTTCTGGTGTCCTGAAAAAGACAAGTAGACTCAATTACCATGCCAGCAACTACATAAAGATTGTCAAATTAAATCCAAAAACCTATGTTTAAATAACAGTATGACAAAAGCTGAGAAAAGGCAAGGATATCAAGCACTTCTGACATTTTGACCTGAAGTTACAGCACTGTGGAAACAAAGAAAAATAGTCCTTAAAACGTCCATTATTATCTTGAAAGGCTGAGGGGCAGGAGTTAGTCAAATCCATCTTAGCCTAGCAATGTGGACAAGTGGTGCTGCAACCATTAATCTATTCTGTGTTCCTGCTTTTTATTGAGATAACCCCATGGTTAATTTGATAAATACGTAAATAATATGACTAAAAGGGAAAAATAATAATACACTACACTTTCTTGAGAGTCTTTCAGCCAGCACTTTAATTAAACCACCAAAAACCTTGTGAGCTGGATAAGTGTTATATTGAATTAGTGTCACCCACCACTGATATGGAGCTATCCCAAGGTTCAAGCACAACAGCTGTCTAATGGTGTATAGTGACACTACACACCAGGGTAGAAACCGAAGAAGCATACCACATCCGATTGAAACTGCAGGGAGACCTGAGAGAGAATTTAATTATTTCTGTTGGAACTTCTTCAGAACATTGGCTTGGCACCCCAGTCTTGCAAAGCATGCCGTGGAAACTTTAATGAGCCACAGTTCTAGAGGGTAGGCTTTCTTTTAGATATCATTGAAAGGCAACAGCTCAGCACACCACAGCATCAAGCTAGGAAATGAATTCAGTGCTGACTCAGAGGATGGTGCTTAAACTAGAATAGTCAGCACCATTCCTTGCAATAACTAGGTCTTCCTTGGAGGTCTCTTATCTAAGACTGACCTAGCTGGAAACATCTTAGCTTGTGAGACTCAGGACAAGGCTCAAATGTAATATTCCTGTGGGAAGTAGTGTTCTGAGTTCATCTACTTTTATGTGCAAAGCAATGACATATTTAATCAGGACTTTCAGCCCCCACCCACTCCCACCCCTCAAGTTGCTCATTATTTCCAGGGAGCTGTTTAAATTCTCCAGATAAATATGTATTCGGAGTCTTTCCAACCTATATAAAGTGCTCTATAGATCAGAGCAACTCCATTTAAAATTGTTTTGTAAAAACACAAATTATCATTTGATAGACTGGAACAACTCTACTGGTTTCATGGATAGCTGGGCATTTATTTTCCACTATAAAGATCATAATATTTACCCAATGGACCAGAACAGCTCCTTCTTAGCCTTTACTCCCTCTATTATGCCACAATTATTTAAATACAGATTCTGCTTGCATTACTTATTTTGTATCCGTGTGTATGGGGATCACTTGGGTGAGTTGTAAAGGGGGCAGGGGTTGTCTCATACATCCCATCATCTTCTGAAACACTGTTTAAAGATCTAGATATAATAGGAAGAGATTAAGAAGTGATATCTCCCATGACTTTTTATTTATAATATATTGTTTAGTTCTTCATCTAGTTCAGTGAGAGAGTGGGTTATTCAGCCATGTGTTCTGCATGTTGCAGGTGGGAGATATTTTAAATACCTCTATGCTGACAAGGTGAGTGGTTAGGGCATGATTTCGTTATATATATATATATGAAAGCAGAAGAATAATTTCCATGACTATTACTTTCCTGCTTTATTTTTCTATGACCTCAGAAGGCAGGAGCATAAATCTGTGTTGCAGGGATATGGGCTATCTTGTTATTTATTTGTGGAGAACCAACAGAGTGCTTGATACCATACGGACCGCAGCAGAGGAGATACATGTTCAGAAGCACTTTTCCAAGTGCTTCCTAGTGGTATAACAGAGAGGTTAGTACTTCAGTGGTATGTGGGCAATGCTACCTTAGACTTTCAGAAATCTGGGGATTGATTTACCTGAGGAAAATTAGCAACAATCGTTGTCATCAGCAGGCATTGTCTTGGGGTTCCCTGATATTAAACGATGCTCATTTACATACATTTTACATGCCCTTTTATATTAATTCATAATCTCTGTTTCCAGATTTAAAAAACATTTTATCTGCATCATATTCCCTTATTTTTGAATAGGACTTATTCTTCCTTTAATTTCTTTTAATATTTTAGTTTTATAACAAATTAATACACAGAGCCAAAGGTAACCATGATGGAACTAAGAGCAACACATATCCAATCCATTTTAACTTGTGGTGAAAGATATGATCTGTCAGCTTATTCCCTTCACTAACTTTTCTAGACTTTGTATCCCTTAGCCAGTATGTCCTCACAGCTGTCAATATACAGCTGTAGAAGCAGAGGTAAAGACCATATTTGGTGTCCATGGTTTCCTTCATTTAAGAGGTTAACCAAAGATGTTGCATGGTGTGATCGCATTTTCGCATACATGTGATGATGGCTGAACTGCAGGGTGGTTCAACTGTTGGATTACTTGTTTTTCACATTGTATGTTTCATCTAGTTCTGTGACTCCTTTCCTTCACAACCCCTTTCTTCAAAGAAAATGTCCTGTCAGCAAGTTCCCAGTCTTCTGTCATGTTCTGCTCGTGCTTTTCCATGTTCAGCTGGTTCGATTCCAGCTCCACTACAGGCCTCCAAAAACACTAAATATTTTATTTCTTCCAGAAAGCTCATTCTGGTTTATATCCCAAACGAGTAACTCAAATAGTATAAGAAGAATGAAACACAGTTTGGGTTTTGAAGTTATACTGAGTTACAAGAACTGAAATTTCCTGAAGTTCAGGGACTGTCTAGTGTGGAGTTTGAGCCAAAGGTACTCTCTGAACAAAACCACTTAAGTAAAAGTTTTTTTTCTGGTTGAAAAATGAATGGATGAATGTCAAATATTTGAGTTGCAGAGGTGCGAGTCTCATTTTACTGCAGATAGTTACAGTAGTGGTTACATTGTCACTGTATGGTCAACCTAGCTGTAGGTTGCTGATAAAAGGCAGTTCTGGCCTTAGCTACATAATTTTAAAATCTAATTTGCATTTATACCAGTTATCTGGCCAGATTAGCCTGACTGAGAGCTACTGTCTTTGCTGTCCCTCAATCAGTTTGGTTTTAGATGGTTCCATGAGTTAACCCTGCAGAGTGTGTGCTCACACAATTGCCAGCACTGATGCAATGGGGACTTCAGAGACATGCAGCCCATGGGGAAGATGAAGATGAGGTTGGCAGCAGCCTGAGCACTGTCAAAAAGCCTCCATGTGGGCTCAGTTTTGACCAGGGCAGCACTACAGTCATGGAAGTTAGACCCACCCATTAATGTCTGTCTAAAGAGGGTCATTGCAGGGTCTGTTGGAGTGATCTAATTAGAGGTCTGTTTTTTCTTTAAAGGTCCTTGCGTAGTATTTCCCTTACTTTTCCAAACACCCTGAAATAGACAATACATCACAATGAGGTCAAAGCAGAGGAAAGGGGAAAAAAAAAATGAATCCCCGCAGCCCCAGAATAATGACAGTTTTCATTTATTATCTAGAAGTCATGTGAGTTTTAAAGTCACCAATCATCATCAAGAGAAGAATGGAGCTAGATGCTTGACAAGGAAGATGCTGTCTGCGGCAGCATAATATTCAATTTACTGCCAAGGCTACTGACTTCTGAAGCAATAGGAGAATAAGTGAAATAATTGATTTCTTACCTCAAAGGTAATATGGCATCAGAATTACAGTAGCTATGTTCAGTTGTCTTTTTCTTAAACAACTTTCCTGATTTTATTTTAGTCCTTGCAAAGCAGACATTCTTAAGGCTGTCTTGGAGCCTTACTACAAAAAAAAAAAAAAAAAATCTTTCTTAGTGTATCAAGGGTGCAAAGAAAAACCTAAAATACATGCTTAGCAGAAAGCAGTTATGTTGTCTGCCTGAGATTGCAAACAGCCTGCAACAAAATCTAAACTACCCCTTTGGCATTAATTATATTCTGTCCCAAAACCAGCATGTTCTTGTTGAAGTTTTGGGTGGGAGTCCTTGCAGAATGAGCTGAGGGCATCAGATTTCCTTAACATGACCCTGCCCCATTCCTGTGCCTATATATTGTCTATTTAGGGAAACATTCCACTGCCCTTGCTCATGCTGAGCAGTCCCGTAGATATAAATCATTCTGCTGTGGAAGCAGGCACTATTCAGCGTGACTAACGGACCCTTCTGTGCTGATGAACATTAATGGATGTGGCATCATACATACTCGTAGAGCTGAAATCAGTGGGATTGCTCATGGAGTAAAGTGCTACTCGCTGTCAGTAAATGCAGCAACATATCACCTATGGATAAATAAACTATTTGGGATAGGAATCTGCCAAATGATAGAAAAGCACTTTACTGAGCTAGATGGTTTAATTAAGTCTTAACTTATACGTTTATGTCAATAAACACACTTCACAGTTGGAAGGAGCTTTAAGAATAGTAAGCCAACAAAATATGTTGGGGCAGAAGTATAATCTTATAAAGTGGGACCGTCTCTCTTGAAGTAATTGTCAAACACAGTAAATAAGGGGTAGTTTTTAATGCTCAGCAAGCGGTTTAAATTTGACAAACTTAAATATTTTCCAAAACAATTTATATTTATTAATGGCTACTACAAAATCCATTTACCTGTAATCAAGTGAAACTTGAAGGTGCTGGCTTTCTTAAGTGCTGAAAGTCAACAATATTAAAGTAAATAGTGGAGGACATTCCAAGATAGTATTAACACAATTGATTTATTGATGATTGCACAATGGGAGGTTATCTTTTGTTAATTGACTCTGTAAATAAGCTCATAGGCATCTCAAGCGAAGAAAAAAAATCTATTGCTACTAGAAAGTCTACAGGGTGAGGTAACTATGCCACTCCATAAAGTCTCTGCTCTGCTGTAAAATTCCTTGTAGCTAGATAATGGCTGAGAGGCATTTCTAGCAACAAATCCCAGCAGGTGCTCGTGTGTACATGCTCAGTGATACTCAGCGTTGTTAGCTTGAACTATCCTGTATGTGAAATAATTCCCTTTGCATTTCATAGAAAAAGACAAGCACAGAAAAAAGAGGGATGATCCTGGAGCTCACAGATATGTTTACTAATCAGGTGGTGTCCATACACCAGCCAGATCTGATCTTCATTGTGCTATTTGATTGTTACAGGTGATTCCTGGAAAGTCTACTTCTTCACTCTGACACAGGATCCACCTCTGTCACCTCAGACCTAGGGCCAAATCATTGCTGGTTCATCCAAGCTCCCCATGAAATGTTTTACAGATGCTTGGATCTTATTGCTTCCCTTTGGAGTTCCTTATCTCCACCATATTATCTTCTGGTTTGAGCAGGACATTGCCCAAGCTGGGTCACACTTTTACCATGTCCTTTTCTTGTTATTGCTTGCTTCAGTACATTTATGGTGAATAAATGGGGACACTGCTTAGCCAGTGGCTATGGACTATCTTGATCACTAATTTCTACCCTTCTTGCCTAAACCACCTGGGGACACAATTTGGTAGCCTACTTTTTCCCACTTTGGTTTCCATTTTCATCACAACTATTTATTTTTCTCTTTTTGATCCTGTTCCCTCTGATAATCTTATTCTGACCCTGTCTTGATATTAGGAAAGCCATAATCAGTCTGAATGTCCTACTTCACTTGGCTTAAAATCCAAGAGGGAAAGTCTTTTGCTTTTAAACAGACCTGAACTGTGAGCAAACACAAATTCTACTTTTGGCTGACAACAGTAGATAGACGGGTGGAACAGAAGCACTGTGGCCACAGAGCTACTGTGCAGGGACAACCCAGTAGAATATTTTTATTCCTGATATGTAAAACATCATGAGAAATTGACTTCTAGTTGGTGACCCTTATGAATCACCTGCACTGAGTCATGCTCCTTTCCCCGTCGTATCAACAACCTCAATATACAAAAGCCAAACAACCTGCACCACTTCTCTAGGAGAGCACCCAGGCTGTGGGAACAAAGGCTCTGGTGTTTCATAATCTCAAAAAGAATTAAGACATCAGATTAATAGAATCTTTAAATGCTTTGGTGGATGCAGGTGGAATGCTCTCTGTTTACATTACTAGAAAGCCTATCAGTACCCTTAACATTAAAGGGCACAAGGCAACATAAAGTATCAGGGTTGCAAACAAGACCAAACATGAAGGCTTGCACTAAAAAAGATTAAAAATATAGCACATGTCATTTCTTGTATGTCTAGCTTCTGAAACTTCTGCTAGACGTCATTGAAGCCCAAAATTTTCCTCTGAGAGGACAGGGAATTTCCTTCCCTCATGAGATGTAGTTTTATTTTTTATCTCCTTCCCCTTTTTTCTTGACACACAAATGCCTTCAGTGGTTCACTTAGTGACTGCAATGCCCTTGCTTAATAGGATTTCACTGCAATTCCTATCATTTAGCTTTGCATTGGAGCCCAGTGTGCATCTAGTGTTAGCTGGGTATTTAAGAGTGCTATCTGCCTGGAAACAGCATGACAGCCCATTCTCCCAATATTCTGAGTAGTAATCCTTGGAATTACACTGGTTCAGGCAGAAGTGAAGATCTCATCCAGAGGACACTGAATTTTCTGCTGAGATGACAACTCATGTAAAGATTAAAGGCCATATCTACAAAGATATTTAGGCACTTCAATAGGAGTGAGGTGCCTAAATACCTTTCATGGGACTGGCCCCAACTGTGTTTAGCACACCTGCCTGCCAGGAGTCAGAGCACTGACCTCCAAAACTGATGGAAAATGCCCACTGATTCCCTTTAAAACAGTTACTGAATTTTTGTAGGACCTCTTGTGTAATAAAGTTTCTCTGGGAAGAAGCCCTGACTAAAGGGAAACTTTCTGGATGCTTTAGTTGGAGAGGGTGGTGAACTTAATTTATTTTTTCCTTTTTACAGTTCAGGAGAAGACGAATTTAATATTTAATCTTTTCAATCATCTGATCTGTTGTGACCCTTCCTGTGCCTTTTGTGACACCAAAATGCTTTTCCATTCTTCATTCCATTGCTTTGGGATCTATAAAAAGAGAGACAAGCATTGAGGGGTTTCTGAACAGACTGTTCCTGTCACTATCTCAGGAGGATCAGAGTTGTGAGGCTTAGAGTTAGGCTCATACTTCCCTCTATCAAAATGCCTGGCTCAGAGATAATGGCCTTTGTTTAGGAGGACTTAATATTCCTAAGGCGGTACTTGGGATGATGTGTTTTCACATTGCTCCGCTCTCCCATATTTGGTACACTCTTCCTCGTATGAATTCAGTAACCCAAGCCATTCTCTGGAAGTTTCAGTGACTCCCATTTACGTCTTTGCCACCTTTTCTAAGAATGTGTTCATTTCATTGATCCCACGTTTCAACGCAGCAGTTGTCCCTGCCATTATCCTTGACCTAATCATAGCATTTAGGGATCTGTGAGTCTCACGGTCACAGATGAGCACATGGACAGAAACTGCCTTGCAGACCTACCCATATAGCTCGCTTTAGATCCAGGAGAACAGCGTGCGAAATTCCTGTTAGGTCCAGTTTCTTCTGAGCTGCGAGGGCCAAGATAGTTGTACTTCATAGTCTGCTGGAATGCTGCTTCGCTAGCTTGGCATAGCCAGTCCCTCAGAGGGAAGAGGGGGGAGAGGATGTGCTCCAGCCCTAAGATCAGATGTCGGGCACAGGTGTTGGCAGCAGAGCAGCACTGCAGCCCCCCAGTATGAAATCGCAAGCTGGCCTCATTCTACAGACCTTCTGAAAACAGCCCAAGATTGTGTATCATGAGTTATGATGGCGATATAAAACTGAAAGCCTGACTGCATCTGTTAGTTAAAAATTGCTGTGAGAGTCTGAGAGGCTGCTAGCTCAGTGTTTTAGCTAAATCTCAAAGAGGGTGGCTGCACTTTACCTTCCTGATTAAACTCCCTCTTAGTTTTTGTTGCACAAGTTAATTTTTACTTTTCCTTTCTCTCACAAGCTTACATGAATTAGAGACATCAATGGACACATCTATTCACCATGTAAACTTTGGATCTGGATTCATATCTTGTTCTTTTCCTCAAATGTTGTAACATCCTTTGACATGAAACCACCACTTTCTGTCACAGGGGCCACATGTCTGGGGAAGAAAGGTCTCTTCTCACAGTGGGCAATGTTTTAGTTGGCTGGAGACATAGGTTGAAGAAAAGTTGGCATTTTTTTCCTCAAATGGGCCAAGAGAATATGTAAATACTGGTATCGCACATCCAACTTTGCACTTTACAAGTGAAGAAACAGAGTTGTAGACAGATACAGAGCACGTACACTCGTTTACACTTTCATTTTGATAGATGTATGTGTTCTTTTCTCAAGATCTGGCTGCTCATAGATGTTCTGCTGTGTGTTATTTTCTTGTCTTGTATCACAAGTGAAGTATCTGGTCCTGTTCCCATGCAAATGAATGTCAGACATCTCCTTGGCTTCCGAAGGGCAATGTCAAACCTAAATGAGGAAAAGGTAGAATGGTGCTGGGATGAGACATTCCTAAAAACCTCTTAAGGGATCCAGGAAGGAGCATCCATAAGTACCCCTCTTCCCTCTGAGACACTAATGAGTCAGTCCTTAATCACAAACTGTCTATGCAGAGCCCTACCCTCCTGACACAAGAGCAAGCAAGCAAGCTTCACCTCTGGAGACCCTTAACATAAGTCCTTTATGCTTTCTTTCTTTTACAGGAAACAGCTGACCCCAGTGACCTTGCTCCTCTCCAAATCATGAGTTCATCCTATAGATGCAAGGGGATAAGGTATTCCTTTCACTTCCTGTCTTAAACCCTGGTCTTAGGCTGCCCAGGAGATTCCTATATGTTCTGTCCCTCTTCCAGTACTGGTAACATGCCTCTAACAGGCAAAATGGTCCTTTTATGTAGTTTGCACATAATTTTTGTTTTGGTGTCTGAAGCACTTTGAGTCATTTTGAGATAAGAGGTACTATATAAATGGAAGTCCTTATTATTAAATCAATAAATAATAACAGTGTTAGCTCCTTCCTGTTAGACATGTTAATTTTCACCTTGGTTGCCGTGTGCACAACATGGCATTATTTTCTATTTCCTATATGCTCTTGATGGCTGAACATGTTATCAAAAATGATTCTCCTAGAAATGTTTATGTCAGCTGAATATTTTCGGCACAGGAGGGGCCTTGCAGAATTGAAAAGGGAAACTTGCCTTCCTAATAACTCATAGCTGTTGTGGCTACTATGTAAATCTCTTTATCCAATCAATCAGACATGAAATAAAATACACTGACCCGATGCTTGGCTAGCATGTAAATTCCAAGTCACATGAGGCCTGGGGAGTTATAATGCAGAAGAAGGAGTTTTCATTCCCCATTTGTAAGATGATATCTGCTGGGCTCATTAAGCAAAAATATTTTGGGGCCTGTGTCTTACAAGGTAAACTTGCTCTATTGTGCAGAAGAACATTCACTGAAATAGCTAACATGGATCATCTGATGACATTAGCTTTGTAAGTAATTTCCATGATGTCAAGGGTACACTGGAGATTAAAGGGGGATTAAGGCCTACTTGCACAGCCAAAGCATCACAGTAAATTGACTTGACTTGGCAGGCTGCACCTAAAGTTGGCAAGTTTTCACTGACTAATCATATAAAATCCAGGTTTGTGGTGTTAGTTAGACTACACTTTCACAGAGGCCAGGAAACGTTAAGCTTTCAAGGTGGGAGGTTTTAGGAGCAAAAGGAGAAAAAGGGAGGGGAGACTGTCAAGGAGACTTTTGCAATGTCAAGGTGCCAAGAGGTGCTAAGTAAAATAACGACCTGGTTTTACTGGAGAAGGCTCTGCCTTTCAGGAGCAACCTGGTTGGATTTCTACCCAAAGGGCTTTTCCTCCAGCAAGTTTATTTTTTCCCTCCCTCTTGCTGTCGCAAAATGTAATCTCCTCTTAAACGATCGAACCCTGCACAGGAACTTCACTGAATAAAGATGAGTTTATATTTTAAAAAGGAAACAGCTGGATTGCAAAAGCAAGGGAGGTAGGCAGCTCTTGTTTCATTAGCTAAGGGAAACTCAGGGCCCCAGAGGAGAACAACTGGGAGAGCAGCCATGACAAAGGAAAAAAAAAAAAAAGGAAACAGAAGATCATAAAGAACTAATAATGAAAAATGGAAAGTGAGAATGAGCCAAGAAAAACAGGCAATAAATAGATTTGGGGAAAAAAAAGTTGGGGGGGGGAATAGAAATGTAAAACGACAAGCAGGAAAAGAGCAGGGCAGCAAGTATGGATTTTCTGGAAACAAAATAAATAATTCTGAAATTTCTCAAGAACTTAATGAAAAACTGGAAGTGTCTCTTGTGGCTGATCTCTTGATCTCCCAACTGGTGGCCACTTTAATATGAAGATGAAGGAGAAGCACTGTGTATAATTGCCCAGCAATTTGTTTGCTGTTTCCGCTGGAAAAACAGAGTGAGTTTGGCTGGGCAAGAGAGCCCAGGCTCCATCCATGCTGATGAATTAGAGTCCTCTAAGAGCAGCTTATAAAAAAAATGCATCTCATGATTGTTTAGAAGGATCTAGTCAACTGTTTATCTGTGCAGTAATCACTGGATGATGAGTTGGAGGTAACCTGGGTGTGAGACTATACATAGCAGGAGTCTCTGAATGGTTTCAAATGAAGACAGAGTAGAGATTGAAGGAAGAAGGGGCTAGGAAGAAAAACAGATACTAGTCTGTCCTTCGTCATGAAATCTCTTCATTGTGATAAAATATATAAACATGGCCAAGATTTCATTGTCCAAGAGAGAACGGATTTTTTTTTTCAGCTGCCCTTCATTTAGATCCATAATAATCCTGCAGCTTTATATGGTTTACAGACAACACTTTGCCCAGCAGAAATGGTGCTATTCTTTAAATTGTGCTGTGCTCATTAGGTTTTAATAGGAGCAGTTGTTTAAAGGGTGGGTGGGGGCAGGAGGGGGAATGCACTTGGTGATGCATAGTGGAATGTACATTAATCTTGTTAATGACAACACAGTTAATGGCTGGCAAAACATTACTTTTGAATTAACCTTTCTCTTGTGCAGGCTATACTTGAGAAACAGAGCCAGGACACTGAAGATACAAGGAAAGTGCATGAAGACAGGGATACAGGATTTCCTATGATTTTATGTTGTTCTTAATTAGGAAGCATATTGGCAGCAAATGCTAACATGTGTTGGGATGTTTAGCTGTAGCCAAATAAATGTTTTCTATTACAACTCTGAATTCTTTGCCTAGCCAGAGCCCATGCTGTTCTGTTCATGTCTTACAAAATCCCTTTATAAGTCATTTTGGGGGCCAATTTTCTGTTGGCTTGTGCAGCAGAGTTACTTTGAACATATGTACTCAGACTCCAGAAGGGTCGTTGTCCTCACTTTAAAAAAAAAAAAAAAAATTTTTTTTGAGTGATAAATGGGGAAGCCCTTCTCATGAAATGCTTCTGTAACCCAACTAAACAATAGCCTACACTGAGCATGCTCATTTAAAGCAAAAAAAATAGGGAATAGATATAACTGGTTTTCTCTGGTCACATGTTCACACATAGGCTGAATGAATAATCCATAATGAATCCTTTATGAAACATTTAATCTCTTTCTCCTGTTTATAAATGGTCTGCAAATATTCTGCTGGCTTGGTTTTATGTTTTGGTTCTGTTTGTCATTTCAAATTATTGGTTAAATAATTTCTGATCTGTCTTGTAGGTTATTTGAGAACAATTTGCTACAAGTATTCACAATATATAACTCCTGTTACTTCAATGATGTGAGCGTACAGCTAGGGTCTGACTTGAGTGGTGCAAGTCTTTTCTTGTGCAAATGGAAATCTAGTGTTTTCACTAATGTATTTCAGCAAATATCCTGCTACATTTACTTTAATTACTATGTGGAATTTTTCTTGATGATCTGGCCACCTCTAGGTAGGATGTCTCCCAACCTTTGTGTTTGAGTCTTGTATGGTCAACTTTTTCTAGCTGAGGTTGAAGATTTCTGAAACTGATTATCAGACAGTATGGTCGCCATGTATCGTCATCAAATATAGCTCCTGCATGCACAAACCAAGCGGAACAATTATCACAGGGGACATATTTAAATGAGAAGGGAATTTAACACAATTTTCTGAGTTTCTGCATTAGCTTTCTCCAGGCCCAGTGTTTGCCTGGAGGAGTCTAATGTTGTGTTATTGTGTGCTCATGTGAGCAGGGGACTGATTCCCCCTTCTGAGGAGGGTGGGAAGATCATCTGTCCATACATGCAGTGACACTCTGGTGATTTCCCTTGAAGAATCAGAGGGCTAGAGTGGTACATGTTGAGTTTGGTTTACACCCATTTCATAGTATCTTTGCATCCTTCAATTCCAAACTGCTAAATTACAAAGGCGGGGAAGATAAAACATATGTCTTCTTGGGAAGAGCCCCAGTGTGTCACTATTGAGGCACTCATGCTAACAAAGTCTTCAGCATTAAGGTGAAAGAGAAAGATGGTAGAGAATTCCCTTGTGATAGGATTCAGGATGTGCTTCATCCTTTCTGAAATAATGGAAACACTCCAGAAAGCTGGAGTAACGTGACATATAAAAGCCAAGCTGCAGACACAGCTAGCAGGAATAGCTACTGGAGGACACAGATAGGCGGTTAAAGGTAATTCTGGCTAGTAGAAACAATATAGCAACCAGTCACTAAAATTGCCCGTGAATATGGATAAGCTTCTCCTCCCTGCCTCAGTGTCCAGTAGCCAAAGAGTTGCTACCCAGATCTAGTGGTAAATAATACAATGTTTTGAGCTGCGAGACAGTAAAAATTGTTTTCACATATTTTTGTGAGGGATATTTAAGTTTACGTGTATGGATTCATACTCTGGGCTGATAAAGATTTTTTTCCTGTGTAAATAATTCAAGCTAACTAGTCTCAAATCAAGTATATCAAAATTAGATTTAATAGAGGCTTCCTATGTTTATTAGTGCACTGTTTGGCTTCCATCATATTTTAATTCTAGGGCTTCACTGTTTTTTATAATCAAAAAGTCATTCTCTTCCCTTAGGTGTTCACAAATAAAAAAAGAAAAAAAAAAGGATTTATCTGCCATGACTATTTTGCATGGACTCCCTTGCTGTTAGAGGGGAAAGAAGGTGCTCAGAGACTACCCATTAACTAGCATGTATGAAAGACAATGAGCAATAGAGCTAAAAATAGCTCAAAACCATATAAGTATTGCAGTTGTTCTGTGTTGCTGCAAATATCAATTTATGGTGGAAAGAAAGAAGACAAGTTGCAGTATTTAATTACTTGTGAATGTGATTAGCTGCTTGAAAACTTAAGGACCATATCATATCAAAATCCCATACCATAAAAAGACACTTGCTCTTAATTTTCTTCTCAAATTGGACCCCATTAATCACTGTAAAAGTTTCAAAACCATTCGGCTGAAGAACTCGGATAACGGGAGGCTTTCAGGAGGTCATGCTCTCTGATTGGCATTCTTGACCCTCTGTTGTCTCAGTTTCCCATCTTCTGGCTTCACTCTAGCTGTAGTAACCTAGCTGTCTCTGGGCTAGATTGCTCTGTTAGCAGTGTGAAATCCCCCATGGGCTCATGTTGCTTTGGACTGGGCTGCTCAATGGAGCATGCAGGAAAGAGAAGTGGCACCAGTGGTTCAGCTGGGCCTTAGAGTTCAGCTTCAAAGAAAGGTAGGGGTTGCAGTGGGGTGGTTCTCAACCAGCAGAGATTATAAGTAGACCTTTGGAGTGCTAGTGGACATTTAAAGGCTTGAGGCCTGATGTAGAGCAAAGAAAAGTCAAACTTTAAAGAGAGTGGACTAGGCTGGTTAGTAGGAAGGAACGTCAAAAGAGAGATTATAGGTGTTTCTTAAAGTTGAAGTAAATCTATTTCATTCCTTTGATATGGACATGTTTCTTCTTGATTTACCTGTGAATGAATGTCACAAGAGCTAGAGCTGATTAACAGATGCTTGAAATGACATGAGGGAAGCACAGAGACTGGGAGACCAGTTAACATTTGACTGAGGACCCAACTTGTAAGCCTGCCATATTTTGGAGCTAAATCAGCACATCTGATGTGTTTGGAGCTGGATGTCCACACTTGCTCTTGTGGCTCAGAGACACATTTGAACCACTGAGTGGTTATTCACATCTCGCCCTTTTTAGGATCACCCATTATTCTTATTAACAACAGTGAGCACTACCAAGAAGGAAAAAAATAATATCATTCTTTCCACAAAAAGTTAAAAACATAATAATGAATTAAAGATCTAAATGATAGGACTGTTAACATAATGCCTTTTGTCTAGAATGAACTATAAAATACATATATATACAATGGAGAAAACCCTGTAAATGTGTAATGGACAAAAAGAAATATATATAATAAAACTGTTGAAAGAATGCATTTTCTCAGCACCAAGGCTATCCATAAAATTTTTACAGTTTTCCACTATATAACATTATCCTTCATAAAAAATGATATTTTAAAGCAAAAAGGTTGGCAAAAGAAACAATTGGTAGTTAACGGAAGGACGGGATTACAGCACTGTGCCTTTGCTCTGAACGGTGGAATAGAAAATGAAAAACATTTGGGGCATTATACGAAGCCCAGCAGTCATGCTCCATATGGTTTGAAGAGTTGAGCAATGCTTGACAAAGATTTTACTACTTCATTTTCTTAACATTGAATATTATTCCTTCAATCTAAGCCTCCCACCCCATTCCTTGTCTTAAATTTCTCCTGTTTTTCAGACAGAGATATCTGTTTTATTAGTATGTATCATTTATACTGAGTTTAATCACATCTGGTTTAATACGCTGTTTTGTTACAAGCATGGCCTTTCTGAGGAATGCCCTGTAATCAAGGTATTGAGGCAAAATTGAGGTAATCTGTTCCCCAGATCCTCTAACAACTTCCTATGTGACCTGATGCAAGTTATTTCATCTCTTTCTATTTCAGTTCCCCATCCGTAGAATGGAAAAAAATAGTACTTCTGTATATCAGACATTACCGTGATAAGTTTTAGGATAGATAGCTAGAGTCATCTGTATAAGAGGACAGGTCAATATTTCTGGATAATTGGATTTGGAGCACAGAACTTCCTGACTCCCAAACCTGTGCTCAGACAGATCAGGAGATTAAAATTTTATGTCTTAGCCTGCATCATGACTTTCAAAAACAAATATTGCTCCCCTCTGTCATAAAATACAGATTGATTAATTACTCATTCTTCAGTCTACAATCTACTGCCATGGGTCCTGCCATCAGTAGAAAGAAGTCCACAACCTTCCCCAGAAACTTGTGTGGATTATCCTTATTTTTATTTGACATTTAAATCATTCTGCACAGCTGGGGATTGGGCCAAGTTGTGGGTTTGTAGTGATGTGCACACTCATAATGATTTTTTTCTGCAAAATGCACACCATAGAAGAAAGGATATTTGTGTCTCACCTTCAATAAAAGTTAGGAGGTTCATGGAGATCTCAGCATCAGTACACAATCCTCTATATTAAAGACAAACAGCATGTTTATTGTTACTACAGATGACCTAAACTGAAAATTCAGACCTAGATCCAAACTTTTTCAAAATCTGAGTATTTGGATCTGCAGTCTTAGCTTGGACGAATCTCTAAAAAGGAATTACTGTTGTCATTTATGACATCAGTTCACACACTATGTGATACAAAATAGATCTTTCCTGAAACATCATTTTTCATTTTGTTTATTTTACTTCTCAATGAAAGGCAGCATTCCTCTAACCCTTTTCCTGCTGTATCTGAGTGCGTGCCCTCACATGTGGATCTCACATGCGGTGGTATTTCAGATAGCATGTTCTGTATTAGGTGGATAGAGTATCACTGGTGGTATGTTTTATCCCATAGACTCAGTACACTGGAGAGCACTCAGCTGGTTAATATTTCATTTGGATTTTTTTCTCTTCTCTTTCCAACCATCTATGTAAACTTTAAGACAGCCAGTCTAGTTTTAGGAGGTGATTTCCTTGCTGTGGATTAAGGATCCATTTGTGAGTCACTCTTCAGGCACTTCAGAAGAGTAGATTTCAAACCTGAAAGAATGTATTGTAAACAGAATAATGTGCTTTCAAAATTAGCTCACGTACCAAATTATGTATTTACTTAATACACCTTAATGGCTTTTGAAGAAGCCATTAGGCTCTATTGCGTAAATAGTATGTACACCAAAATATGTATTTAACCTAGATAGGGCAGTTTCCCATTGTTGGTTTTCCTTCCTTCTTTACAAAGTTTTATCTTCATGGCCTTTTCAAAGTCTATTATTCTTGAAGAATTTATCCTCCAGGAGATTGTTTTGGACAGTGGCAGCTGAGAGGGCAGGGAGGAGGGGGGGTTCTGAGTTTTAATGTGTAGAAAGGAGAAATAGCCGTCAGAGCAGCTAATAGGACTTTTCAAACTTTGGAGTGGGGACACGAGAAATTAAAATATTATTGAGCAAAACAATTTTCTTAAAGGGAAGTATCCTACAGGGCTCTGTGTCCTGATCCTAACTTAGGGAGAAGGAGTGGGTTCCTGCATCAGACAACTTTATGTTTTCACATTGGGCTGACTGCGGACAGCCCTACATCTCCATGAAGGAGGTGTGTAGAAGAGAAAAACTCCTTTACTCCCACAACTGAGATGTAGGACCTGCTGATGCTGGAGGCACCCTGCCATGGTAGGACCCAAAGAGAGCTCCTCGTGCCCCTAACACCTTAGGGTCAGGATACAGTCTGACATTGCCAGCTTGGTAAATTGTGCTGAGATTTAAGGAAAAGAACCTAAGCTTTCTATTTGGTTCTCCATCAGCATATAAATATAGAGAACTGGGATCCTTGATAGTGGCTTTGTAAGGGTCACTTGATTAATGTTCAGGATTTGCTTTGAAAATTGAATTAATTGTAAAAATATTACATGTGAGAGGGCTACTAAACCGGTTGGGACTGATGGGAAATAAGTGGGGAAATAAGTACAAACAAACTAAAACTGCTGTGGTTCACTGTTTAACTGCTACCTCCTTTAACTGGCACAGAAACTAAACCATATATGTGCTAATGTTGTAGGTGTACTCACAGCTAAGTCATAATGGAAAAAATATCTGTAAATAACTGCTCAGTTACAGCAAATGCCAGAAATTACAGTCCATGTTATTTGTAGGTGATTCCACCAATCCTGGTCATGTTAATAAGTTTGGAAATAATAACAAACCCGTATCAAAACTCTATAAAATGATGTTATCTTGCACAGAAAATGCAATGAGAACTAGCAGCTAAGTGCTAAAAATAGAAGTGTTGTATGAAGCCTTGTAACTTTGGCTTAAAGTCATGAAGTGCAGAGTGAGAGAGTGGAAGGCATTCCAGGCACTGGGCAAAAAACAAATGAATGATGGACACACAGGGATAACCAGTACAAGGGGAGAAGAAAGGTTTCCTAAGTTTTAATGGGACTTACTATAGACTTCTGTGTTTTTGTGGGCTCTGGAAAGTTCCTGTCTATATTGATCAGTCTATAAACAAATACTTCTGCAAACAGTCTTGTGCAAACTCCATCGGTTAGTTCACTTGGGTCAACTTGCAGGATGGAAGGGAGCACAAAGACTCAGTGGTCTTCTTAAGAAAGTGGTTAACTGCAAGTACAATCAACACCATGAAAATGAATTCAGTGTTATGAATCTCTGACATGAATTGCTCTCCTGCAAAAATCTCTTTTTAGCAATCCCCTTACTTATGTGACTTCGGGCAGGTATCTGCAGTTAAAGTAGAATCATAGAATGTTGTGAGTTGGAAAGGACCCACAAGGATCATCAAGTCCTAA
>NW_010299261.1:16002-31753 GCF_000700745.2 Antrostomus carolinensis | reverse complement strand
AGACCATGATAAAATCTCCTCTCAGTCTCCTCTTCTCCAGGCTGAACAAACCAAGCAACTTCAGCCTCTCCTCATACGGTTTCCCCTCTAAACCCTTCACCAATTTAGTGGTCCTCCTCTGGACACTCTCCAGTAGCTTTAGATCCTTTTTATACTGTGGCACCCAAAACTTCATGCAGTACTCAAGGTGAGGCCGCACCAGTGCAGAGTATAAATTGCCCTGACTTAATTTCTTTTATTTAAATTAAGAAGGATAATAAAATAATAATAATAATCATGAAGAAATGGACTATTCCTAGTAGGTCCATTAATATTGCAGTTTTTTTATCATTAACTTGTATGCATGTATAAACAGAGAAATACACCAGAAATGATTTTGTGCAAATGTATTCAAGCAATGTTATCAACTGCAGACCAAAAATGCAATTGGAGCTGTATTGTTCTTTTTCATTGACTTTTTGTTGACCACAGGAAAAACTGGTTTTAAAGTACAACACAGTAACACAGTCTAAAGGAGTGAAAAACTTGCAGAGCCAGTTTGAGTTGTAAGGGTGTGCTAACTTGTGACCCAGATGTGATGGTGGTTTTAAAATCAAATTGAAACAAAGAACTTCTATTGTGCATTTTCCATATTCCCTCTAGGAAATCAGGCTTCATCTCCTCCATTCTTGTCCCACAGACTCCTCCCATCTTTCTTCTCATACACTGTGCCCTGCTTGCATTCATGATCTTTGTACTTTGTTGCTTCCCTTGGTAGTGACCGTCTCATACTTTCTAAGATACCCTGGACTGTGTATTTTCCCCATCTCATTTATTCTTACTCTGTTTAATAAAACTGCTCACTACATTTTTTTCCTGTTCATTGACTTTATTAAAGAATTTGGTTTATGTGTCCAATTACTTTTTTTTGGTGAAAGGATTCAAAACTGCTTTATAGAAGACTAATTTTATATATTTACATTGCATTCTGATTTATAGGGTTATCATCGTGAAAGAGTTTTAGATACATTTCTGGATGACATAGGTTTTCCAAATAACATATTGAAAGATTCTCTTTGAAAATCAAAGTAAAAAATATTTCCTGAAATTATTTGCAAATTTTTACCAGAACTACTAAAAATATGGCTATGTCCTTTTTTCCCCTGTGAAATACTATTTTTATTTTCAGTATTGGGGTAAGGAAGAGACAAACTGAGCTGTTCCATGGTTTAGATTAGACACCATTTAGAGGACAGAGTTTTGGTACTTCATAAAGTTTCTACCACACTGACACACTTACCTTTATTAATCTGTAGCTACTTCCTTAAAACCAGGCAGTTTGCATCTTTTTTTTTTTTTTGTCTTTCTTTCCTCAGGTACTGGGAAATTATTCATTCCTGGTGTTCCATCAGGCATGTCAAAGACAAATATTTCTATGTGCATCTGTATTCGGGCCACCCATCCTGAACATGTAGCTCAGCTTTTCATGCCAAAAGTCTCCTGTGTTAAATTTCATGCTGCATTTTCTCTGGGTTACTTACAGGTGCTATTTTTCTTGCTTTTATTATTAAAAAGCTAAAGCTGAACTATACACCTAATCAAAAGCTTCCATCACATCAGAGAAATAGTGCAGTTTTGTCTTCACTAAAGGGTTGTGGCTTCAGTTTTAAGAAATTTGCCTACAGAGTTTCTAACAGATTATTGATTGATAACCTGATACATATTTACAGATTTCTGCAATTCTGCTCAAAGTAAGGTTTAGAGACATCATCAGTGACCTGGTTTCATAGATATTAAAAGAAACTAGATGGCTCCCAGTCATATACATATGGATATGAACAGTTTAAGAGAAAACTGGATACTGTTTGGAATTACTGTTCCTCAAAAGTTCATAAAGATGTAGTGAAATGCTTAGACTGCATATCTTTAATAGAAAGTATTTATCCAGCTCTAATTTCAACAGATGTCTGAAAAACAGGTGAAAAAAACCCCCACCCTGTAACAAGACATCAGTCTGCTTCCAGATTTCCCATGCTAAAATTTTTATGGTGGACAGTGATAACATGTATGTATTTTTCTCTCATGCTTTTTGTAGAAGATATATATATTTTTAAAAAGACTTTTTTTCCTTATGCAGTTTGCAGCTGCCCTCTCTATATTGGCTGATTTTCAGTTGATGGTTGAAGACATTTACTTTTTTGCACTGAAGACAGCTGTTTTTGAACCCCTTGTATCATTTTAAGAAAAGTGGGGAAAAAATACAGCAAAACATTTGGATCCATCTGGTTAGGTGTTGGAATGTTATGATCATCTGGACAAGATGGTAACTGCCATCAATCCATTTGGTAACTAGTAGATTTGTCCTTGTTTTGGCTCTTTCTGGATGGTCCAGAGGTTTTTGTTCACCTAATTATATGCTTGGTCATCCCTCTCCAGATCTGTCCTTCTGCCCTGACTGTCCATCACCACCAGTGATTTCCTTCCCTCTGGTGACAGCAACCTGTCCACTGCTCTCCCTGCTTACCATGCTCTCCTCAAATAGTATCTAGCCATAGAGGATGCACAAATCCTGTTGTTTTACATCATATTGTCATTGCACCCGCAGGCATGCGTCTGCACGTCCCCTAGCAAGAGAGAGAAATGTGTTTCCTCGTGCCTGTGCTTGCAGCTTGTGCGATCCCAGCCTCTCCCAAACACATACATCCTGCCTGCTAAGGCTGTGCCTGCTGCAGGACTCCAACCAAAGCTGCCTCTGTCTCCGAGACTGGTGTGGAAAGGAAATAGGATTGTGCAAGCAGGGACACAAGCTGTCTGGGTGCTTTCAAGAGAAGGGAGGCTGCAGGGTGACAAACTTGCCTCTGCTTCCATGTTGATGCTGCTTTTAAGCAGAGCACAGCTCGATGTGCAAATATCCCCTTAGCAAAGGGACTGGGGTGTCTTTGTGGTCAATGGTTTTGAAAACCTATGTATCAGGTCTGTAACAAAAATATCATCTTAGGCTCCATTTCATAGACAAACCTTATTTAAAAGGGCACGTAGAGCATCCCATGGCAAGTTGAAGGTAGATGCCAAAACGCTGCTGCAGTCAATGCATCCCACCCCAGGACTGCTGGGCAACGGCTGGAAACCTGCTGGGTACTGCTCTGTGTCATTTGATGCTCTTCACTTCCATATCTGCCCCATAAGCACATCCTGAAATTCCTGAGCATGTGCGTAAAGTTAAGTACTTAAATGCTTTGCTGAATAGGAATTGACTGAACATGTGCTTAAGTATCCTGCTGAATTACAGCATTAATCACTTTTACAGCTGACAAAATCACTGCCCCAGAAAAATATTCTCCAATTAGAAGGAGCGGGATTATTTCTTTCATTTGTGTGAAATAAGCGTGTTCCCAGTTGTACTGAATGTGTTCTGTTTTCTGTGATATTAGAAATCATTTTCCATAAGATTTCATATTGCTCAAGAGAAAGCTTCAGAGATTTTGGAGTTGATCTGGTCCTTGGATTTGGGTTTATATTAAGACAACATTGTAAGAAAAGATGTAATGGGCCAAAAATATGCATTTGGTTTTTTTCATTGACTTCACCTAAGGGCAGAACTCGGGACAGTGTTTATGTTCATTAATCCTCTCTTGTGGGAGCTACTTCTTTCCGTATCTGATTTTAATTTGTTTGTAGACACTGAATGTAGCTTTTCATATGGTAGAATGCTCATTTTTCTTCCTTATTTCCTTCATAGTCTTTTCATAATAGAGTTCAAAACCAGAAAAAAAGAAAAAAAACCCCAAACCAACCCCTTTTGTACTAACAGCCAGTTAAATAGATAATGATGGTAATTTTTCTGCTCTGCTAATGATGATAATATTGATATTTATCAATAACAAATAGCATGCAAGTGCCTGGATGAATAGAGTATTTTGCACAGTGGGGTTTTATATCTATATATGAAACACTGTGAGGTAAAGGCTGCTAGCAGGCAGGTGAGGGAAGCTGAGCAAAGAATTACCTCACAGCAGAGCACCCGGTAACAGTGGAGGGAAAATTTAGTTCAACCCAAGAGCAGAAATAATCCCTGCAGTAAAAAAAGCTACAGAATCTGTAATCTCAATATCCAGCCCAACAAAGACCATGTATCTCAGGGCTCAGCTAAGTGAGTTCTCATTGGAAACGGTGTGGGGTTCGCTCTGTCTAATTTAGGAGTGGGAAGGTCCAAGGAAAGCCTGCTGGTCGTTGGAGTTAAGCCCAGGCAGCCTGAGTATTTCCAGTGCAATCCCTTTTGTGTTCAGTGTGTTTTATTTTATTAAGTCTGCAAAAGGGACTTTGAGAGGCGTTATCTTCAGGAGAGAAATTTACAGCTTCTTTGTTTCCTATATTATGTTTACATTTTGAACCTGCGTGCCTGAATATTACCTGTTGGTAAAGCTGACTCTGTAGTCATTGATTTTGAGGCTTATGATTGTTCGCCAGACAAGGGGAAGGGGGTGGAGGGAAGGGTGATCACAGTACAACCATCTATTCCAAGACCTTCAAAGGTGACTCACGCAGAAGCATATGGCCCAAATACTCCTCCAGAGCAAAGTACTCTACCTCCAGCGACGTCCCCTGAGCTTGTTTACTGAGGCCAATTTAGGATGCGACCTTTGAGTTTCATTGCAGCAAATTACTTGAAGTATAGCTAGAAATATTCATTAGGTGTGTTATGTTCACTTTCAGAGGTCCTGGATGGATCAGGGACCTGGTTGTGGACCAACCGTCTGATTGATTGTGGCTGGAGAGAACTTAGATGCTCGCTCATGGGTCTGACTCAGAGCATGGCCCCAAAACAGCTCTGAACATGGACAAATCCAGGAGTGTCCCTTCCCTAGATGCCACATACATCCAGCATCACGACTCTAATCACAGGATCACAGTTTGTTATGCTCATAGTCACTACCAGATCCAAAGGAGACAATATTACCTTTTTAAACAAAACAATAAAGCAATAAACGAACAGTAAAACCAACACTCCAGATGTCTTTCCTATGTTAGATAACATAAAACTAAAGAACAGCCACACACATACACATTTTTTTATTTATCGTTTTAGTATCAGCTACAACTGCAAAATGTTCCTGTGTGAGTGTCCACACTAGGAAAATCCCAACTCTTTGAATCACAGTCATTTGTATATTTTATTTTCTTAGGCTTGTATGTATTTACTAAAAAATCCAAAAAAGCTTTTAGTTTGCATTAGTTTTTATTTGAATTTTCAGCAGTGACACCGACATGTGCATTCCCCTCCCTACGCGCGTTTCGCTTGACGTGTTTCATGTTACCAATACTGTGTGAGAGACTTTGAGAGGTGTTATCTTTGATAGAGGAATTTATGGCCATTTTCCTATCTACCGTATGTTTACATTTTGAATCTGTGTTGAACATTTGTTATACTCACTTGTTGTGTCTTGTCTTAAATGAGATCATAAACATTTTGAGGCAGGGAACATGTCTTCCTGTATATTGCTTGTTTATTTAGGCCCTACTGTTATGGATGTGGAACTGACTGGGAGTGATTGTAATAACAAAAATAATACTGCTAGAAATTCTTTTGTCCTGATAAAGAAATGTGCAACTCCTGTTATCAGAACATATCAGAGAGGAGGGTGCTTAAAAGAGACTGTAGAGTAGTAATCATCTTTGCAAATGCTTTGAACCTTAGTGTTAAGAAAAGTGAAGGGAGAAGAGTTGTATTTTGATTTATAGATGGCCCTGGCAAGACCATTCCCAAAGTTGCCAATATCCAAATATTACTCATAGGCTTGCATGTGCACCTAACAAAAGTTTTGAACAATTACCCCTAATTGCCCTCTTCTAATATTCTGGTGAACAGAAAAATCTTCATTATAAGAACACACGGCTTGTAAATGAAAGGGATGAAAGCTCATGAAAGGACGGAGGCAGACCATACGTCATCCCACACCTAGGCACAACGGGATGCATTAAGGAAGCATTTATGGAGAGGCATTCCATCAAGTCAAGGTGTCAGAGGACATATGGTCTCTTTCACCATTAAGTCAGTGAATTTCCATACCTTTCCACTGGTCTGTATTAATCTCACTTTGCGACGGTCAGCATTGTTTGATATCCTTCAGGTTTTGCTCTGAAAATGCTCAATATGCACATGCAAAATTCATGAAAGCAAATAACTAAAATTTACCTCTTTGAGCTTGCTTTTTTCAAAAGAGAAATTAAAAAAAATTTGAGCCAAACCAACATTTTCAGTAATCAAGACAGAAATTAAGAACTATAAGTACGAATACTTCGGTTTATCAATATAGATACCTGCTTGACCCTGCTTCCTGACTAGAAAAATTGTTAGTATATGTCTTTGAAATACAGTGTAGCACATTGGTACCAATTTGTTTGGCATGTGAAGGTGTACCCATCCTAGTCATTAGCTGTGATCCCAAAGATATCACTGGGATGCTGGGAATTGCTAATAAAATGCACATGTAGAGATGCTTATGATGAATATTATGACAGGAGATGGTGGAGCCAGGAGGTAACAGTGGCAAAATTAAGTCTCAGTTTTAACTCTTCTAAAAACCAGACATGCTTCTGTCAGTTGGCTTCAGGGGAGAGGCTGAAGCAGGGAGGAGTCTTCCTCCTTTTTTGGGGCTTTTCTGCACTCTTCTGTAGATACTTGTAGAATGTCTGAATTTGTGTAGAGGAGTCTGTGCTAATCCTGAAGTCAAAGCTAAATTTCCCTCTCTGTGGCTCTATTGTAATCTCAGAAAATATCACGCAGACACCTTCATCATCAAAAAGATGTTGAAAAATCTTCATACATATATGATCAGACTAACTAGAAGTTACTATTATTTTTAAAGTTTTTATTTTTGACATTTCTTCAGCTAAGCAATGATAGTAGCCCAAAATCCCTGCACCTTCTACCAGGGAAAACTTGAATGTAATGACATTGTATTTTTCTTACAAATAATTGAAATAATTCTAAAAATTCCGAGAAGCCTTAATGCTGTGGGGGGAGAGGGAAGGAATTTGTGAAAGTGCTAGGTGGGAATAAGAAAGCTTTTAAGACAATCATTATAATAATACCATCATAATAATGTCTTTTATCTTGAGGAAAAAAAAAAAAAAGAAAAAGAAAAATCATCAACCAAGCAACCACCACTGAACCTGGGACTAAAACAATCTCTCTGAATTTTCAGTTGTCATAAAGCACTGGTGTTTTCTGAGGGAAAAAAAAGGTAACAAAAATATATGTCTTTGTTTTATGATGACATCTTGTTTTGCACATTGCCTTTCTCCTGTCCTAGAGACTTCACCCAGGCTCTCTGAGAAGTCTCACTCCTCAGTCAAGAGTGCTTTGCACATTTGGATTGAACAAAATATTGCTGTGTTTAGTAGTTTAAATTCAGGGGTCCTTTCATGAATGTTTAGAAGCATTGATATAGTGGAGTGGGAAAACTCCCTATATACACCTATTCCATTACATTTTCCCAGCAGAGAAAACGTTGGCATGTCATATTGCTGTATACTTCCTAGCCCTCCAGTATAGTCTGTGTATGTACATACATGTGTGTTTAATATATGTAAAATCCCTAAAATATTTGCATAAAGAATATTGTTATTCCCTGCACATTTTATCTCATGCTTACTAGGAAGAAAAAAAACCTACTGGACTGAAATTTGGAATGAAAAGTCAAACAAGTCTAGACCCTTTACTTAGCCGAGATGTTAATGAGACATTGTCCAGTGGTTTAGAATATATGTATTCCGAAGATCAAGCTATTAGAGAATTATTCTCCATCCTGAAAAACAGGCTTATCACTGAATCAGGAATTGCCAGTAATGTCTCCTCTGGGATGCTTGTTTTTAAATTGCCTTTTGGGAGGCTTTTTATGACTGCAACAGTACTGTGATTCTGTGGTGTCGTTTTGAAGCAAATCCCCCAGACTGTCCTATTTACTGTGCAGTGGTTCAGTTCACAGAGTGGGTTTGTAGCACATAAGCTGGATTCTGTTTGGAGAAAACTAAACTGGAGGCTTTGATCCAGGTATGTGACAAATGTTTTGCAACTCCTACTACAGGAATAAGAGGCCAAACCAATGACAAGACCTCCAGAATGCTTGGAATCACACTCTGAGATATTTCAGTTCAGGGATCCGGGCTAAATCAAGTTTAAAACAATCCTGCCTCTCCACCTCCCCTGTAGTGCAGATAAATATGTCTCAGCACCAACTGCTCCAACCTATTGATCTGCTCCTGTGGCCACAACTGCCTTGAGAAAGTAGATGTAGACTATGACATCTTGAAAGTATTCCAGATTCTACAAATGTTTTCTGTGTTATGTTAGTTGTTTTTCACGTCTCTGTTACTTGGATGTGGTGCAAATATTCTTAAATGAATTTTAAATGATCTAAGCTTGTGCCTGTTTTTTTTGCAAAATTTAAGATCAACCAATATTTTTTTTTCCCACAAAAGATCATGCTGCACTGGAAAGCCATTTGAGCGACTGGGGGAAGTTTTTATTCATCTTCATTGAAATTGCTGATTATGGAGATGTTCAAGAAAATGATATACGTTCCTGCTCTCAAAAAAGGTGAAAGAAAATTGCAAGAACTACAAGAGTTTTTTTCACAACACTTTTGTCCTCAGTTTTTCAAAGCTGTCTTAATATTGCCTTACATTAAAATACTGAAAATAGTCAACTCCCAAGTCTACATTATGCCAGTGGGCACCAAGGTTTATGATACAGTATATGAGCAACTTGAGGTATTTCTAGCTGTTGGTAGAACATGTTTACTTTTCAGGTTATTTAAATAGTGATTTTTAATTTAGGTATTCATCTCTTTGTATGTTTTTCCTTATGTGCTCGGCCTCATTAACCCATCCGGTTGACCTGCATCATTCTCGTGTTGACAAAGATAGGCGTTATGAACCTTAAAATGTCATAAACACCTCTAAAATGTGACCCTACTTGCATGCAGTGGGGAAGGTTTGACAGCATTACACCAGTCATCTGATAAGCTCAGGTCAAAAGTCTCCCAATTGCTTGCCTTTTGTTTGGGTGTCAAAGAGGCAAAAGCTTTTCATGTTTTTAATAAGCAAATTAATGAAATACTTACAGTACATTGCATACATTAACTCTTAGGTAGCTGGTTTTCTTCTGGAGCCATCTTTCCAAAGGTCAGAGGCCATAAATGCAGTTTCAGTTTTCCAGGAAACAAAGAAGACAGTATATTTCAGTAATCCTTTCCTGAACGTAGTTAAGATTCCCCTTTTTTTTTTTTTCACTTTGGCTTACTTTCTAGAGGCATAGTAACACTTGCCAGCTAAGCCAGATGTAGCATTTCAACCAAAAAAAATGCACCGGATGCACGTTCCAAGTTTGCCAATGGCTATGCATGAGGCTGGAATGTCAGAGCAGGAGCGGCAGATTAGGAAGACTGTGTTCGTGTTACTCAAAGCAGAAGGAGCCCAGAAAATGTCTCTGGAATTTCACTGTTTCAGCCACTTTTTCTTCATCGATACAACACGTTTGGTAACATTTTCATGCTCCTTACCATCACCCATTATAGCGTTGCTTACATTTTCAAGATATTAACCAATTAGTCCTCACATGTATCTCCCCAGTAGTTTAGAAAGTCTCATTTTTCTTTCTCTAATAAAAACAAAGAAAAGAGACTTTTGCTTGCCTAAGGTGACATTAAGACAATGACAGGCTATATTTACATCATCTCCTGTTTTTCCTTTCTTCTTCAGACAAATCTATGGTTTCTTAATTTTTCTGAGCAAAAACTAATTTCAGGTAAAATGAGTATTAATAATGCACCTTTGGCTAAGAGTGATCATCTACCTATTACTTTTCTGTGGGGCCAGATGACCTGGTGTAACTGTGGGATGGAAGAAGTTACTCTCCATCTCAATTGCCACAACTGGGTGGTGGTTTTTCTAACTTGTATTTTATGCTAATTTAAACCATTATGTGATATCTACTAACACTCCCATTTTCCATCCTCAGCCACAAAAAACATGCTGAACAAATGGGCAAGCACCTTCAGACTCCCTTTACAGATAAGGAACCAAGGTTGAGAAATTAACTGAAAAGCCTGTGAAATATGCTTCCTGCTGGGAATTTTAGCAGAGGGACTTTCACTGACTTTTAGACTAGACATAGAAACCTGAACTTCTGTCTCCTAAGGCAATTCACGGTCTTCATGTTAGCAGGACATCAGTAAATATTACATTTACTAGACACCTTTCTCTATCAGGTTATGTTTGAGTAGACGACCAAAGCTTTGCCATTTTAAGTTTATGTTTTTGCCTGTCTGGAAATGCTTCTTAGATAGTCTCTGATGCTTTAATTCTAGAATCAAATCATTGCATACCATAAATGTAGTTCAAGATGTGTTTTACTGAAATTCATTGGATGCTGTGAATTTCTGTGAGGTAGGTTGCTGGAAGTAATCAAAGCTACTGAAACAAATTGACTTCTTAAACCTGTGGTCAGAGTAGAAAATCAGCTGTGCTATTAAGCACGCTACTGACAAGAAGAAAAGGGCTAAGTCAATAGAATATTCAAGGAGAAGGGGAAAGATATTCTATCTTTCATGTAACTGAAAGTCTGTAAGCATCTTTAAGTGATGCTCATCATCTAATTTCATACAGATTTCACTCTTGACATCCAAACCAGCAGCTACAGACTGTTTCTCTTGCAGACATAAGTAACTGGTGCCTGGAATGTTAAAAATACAGCGAAACCCCATAAAATGAGACAAGAAGCTGTAAAACACTGTCTAGAATAAGCTCTTCCTGCAACAGGCCATGCAATCCAGGCTAAACTGAAGCCTGCATTTTCAGAAGCATCTTTCTTTAGCCCAGGTCAGGCTAAAGTGTTTCATTCTCTAAGGTTCCATCTACAGCTCCACGCACAAATATCCCACAATTTACTAGTCAACAGATATCTCAGTTACCTAAAAGACATAAGAAATACAACCACGAGATGATTTTATCCCCTTTGCACTGGTTGGACTGCTTTCATTCTAAAATGAAGTAAAAAATGCAGGGAAAACTGCCTTATTAACAAAAGCTATTAAAGTAATCTAAACATCACATTAAGCTTTGCTTGCACAGCAGTAGACACAATAAGAAACACATATTACAGTCATTTAGATGCAAGATAATTTACTGTTTTTAAGATCTTATAGCATCCTTGTTCCAAATTCTTTTCTTTTACTCTTTACTGTTTCTGAATATTTTGTCCCTTCCCCAGCTCTGATTGCTGAAAAACACAAACCACTTTTTAGCTGGAAAACCTTACTCAGAGTGCATGTCAATTCTTTGCTACCAAACTGGGCGGTCGTGTCAGCAGAGATCTTACAAGGGTTTATCCTAAGCCTGGTTTGTTCAATATTCACTAACCTCTAGGACTGTGCAATAGAGCATGCCCTTATCAAGTTTGTAGATGGCACTGAGCTGCCAGGGTGTGAGCACTTTTGGAGCAGGATTAGAATTCAAAATGACTCTATTAAATTGGAGAAGTGACCTGCAATTCAATAAAGACAAGTTGAAAGTACTACAGTAAAAAGAAGAAAAAATCAAAGGTACTACTGGTGTTCTGCAGAAGACAATTGAGGAGTGAGAGCTGGACCACAAGCTGAATGTAAGTCAACAGTATGATGCTATTGCATCCTGAGTTGAAATGGGGGTACATCATGTATTCCTATTTCCCTGGTGAGATTTTGGCTGCAGTTGAGTCCAGCATTAGGCACCACGCTTCAAGACTCAAACAAATCAGAGAGAGTCCAGAGGACAGCAACCAAAATGATGAGAGGTTTAGAAAAAGTGACCTATGAGGAAAGGTTGAAAGAACTTGGTTTGTTTAGTCTAGAAAAGAGAAGACTGAGGAGGTACATGATAACAGACTTCAAATATTTAAATGGTTGTTATAAAGAGGAAGGGGATCAATTATTCATGTCCACTATGAACTGGACAAGAAATTAGGAATGGCTTTAATTTGTAAGAGGAAGATTCCAGTTAGAAAGCTTTCTGACCACACTGGAGCACATCAGCAGTTTCCACAGCCTCCCTGGGTATTAAAGGTTTATAAGAGTGTGTTGAACAAACTTTGTAAGGGATGGTTTAGATCTGCTTCTTCCTCAGTGCTTAGGACAAAAAACTTAAAGTTTCTCCTGGCCTTAGTCCTATAGTAAGTAATTTAGATTTCTAATTTACACATCCCTATGTAATTATACAAGTGCTAAGCCATTATCTGAAAGCATATTCATTCCTTACTTACCTCTCCAGGTATGTGATGTGGTGATAGTGAGGAAATACCTGGACTCTGCTATTTACTAAAAGAGAATTGCTCAAGAGTTTTAAAAAACATTTCTGTAAATGCAACAGTGGAAAATCAGAACTCATGCCTCACCTCATCTGACAGCTGCTATGGCCCTTATAAAGGGATTAACAACCTGGACATAAAACAAAGGTTATTGCCAGTCATTAAGGTGTGATATCGCTCAGCACAATTAGGATACATCACAAGTCTGCATGGGGCTATGCTTGAGTGGAGAATTACAGAGAAAAAAGGTGATTTACTGATCTCTGTGAAGAAATCCTGATGCTGTGATGAAGGGGAGGCTAAGCAGGGCTTGGAAATATGCTGAGAGAAGCTGGAGGTCATTGATATTGGGGTGTAAAACTGTGCCACAAGACACCCACCTGACACCAAAAAGGTCCCTCCCAAAAATTATTGCACAGAACCTTTTTTTTTTAGTATACTTACATTTTTAATATATAATATATGCCTGTCCTCATGGATCCTTTAGGTCTGCAAAATATGTCTGCACAGTGCAGTACAGCAATCAATAAGAAAAGCTCAGTCCTGACCCTGGCAGAGTTTCTGACTCTGAACATTTCAGATGACGCCTCCCAGCCCAGACGAGATCAGCTTCTCTGCTGAGTAAGGAAGTGATAGTGGTAGCTTGATTCTGCAAATTGGTATTTAGCAACTTTTACTCTTCAGAGATGCACACAAAGAGACAAAATGGTGATTATACTACATGATACGTATAAAGAAATAAAACCATTGTAGTATTATTGGTTAGTTTTCATAGCAATTTAGAGGCCAGGCCATGTGTTTCAATTATAAAAGAATGAGTTAGCTTCTAATATGCTAAGTTCTTTTTATTAGTTGATTAATTTTTCACTTAAATTCTGAAAAAGTCATTATTTCTTCATGTTTAAGCTTTCACTTCTACTGCCTTCTTTTTGTAGTGCTTTTCTTAATTACCTGTGGTAATTTGCATCAGCAACAAACTAAGAATGCTTTGCATGTCTTTAGTGTCTTCCCTCCTCTTTATCTATTGATGTAGCTACACAGAGACAGCTCAGCACTGTAGCATCTGGCATCTCGAATCACTATTATAAACATTAATTAAATAAACCTCTCAATACTTCTGACAGGTGACGAGAGCTTCTCACTTCTGATGAGAGCTCTGGTGCCCATTTTACAGGTAGAGAAACTAAGAGTATGTTTGAATTGTGAGATTTGCAGATACTTCCTGGCTTCCAGGGTCCAGGTGCATGCCCTGGCCACATCCCAAATCTGTGCTGGGGCAAAAGCCAAGCTCTTTCTCCCTGAGGATGTTGGTTTCCTTAGGAAGGAGACCTGAGTGCTCAGACGGGGAGGGGTGGCTAGCACAACTAGGTGTTGAGTCAGGACTGTGGGTTGCACTCCAAAGTGTTATCCCCACAGTCTAGACATAACCAAGGCAGGTTAATGGATTTGAAGGAGGGTCATGGTGATTCTACGTTAAAGGTGAGAGCAGATTAAAAAAAAATAATTATTGGTTTCCTCTTCAGGCACTTCCTCCCATTATTTAACTATCAAGATGACCACACTGGTTTTGCACATTTAACAAGTCCAATGCAAACAAGATTCTTTCCTCCGTTTTCATCAGCTTCGAGATGTTTTATTTTCAGGGGTCTACAAAGGCAAATGTACAACTCAAATAAAACCACAGCCATGACTGCATAGAATAATAGTCTCATTTAATTTTGGAGCAGAGCTTGGAAAATGTGGCTACAATATAAACTAGTAGAAAAGTTCAGCATGCTCTCTCTTTTTTTCTAGATGCTTTAAGCAAAGGCCACAGGTAGCAAAGTTTTCAAGCCCATCAGCTCTCTATGCAGAAGGAACAAGCTGGAAGATGGTTTTCAAATCTGCAGCATCTCGATGTTGCCAGATGCGTGTTTTGCTTTACAAACTCCAGCATGTTTTATCAATTAAATTCTGGTTTTCCTGGATTAAATGTCATTTTTTTAGCCTGTGGACAATTACAATAGATAGTCATGGGGCACCGTACCAGTTAATGCACTTTATTCAAAATACAAGGGGCTTGCCTTTCAAATTAAAAGTTATCTTGCCAGGAACAGCCATTCTTTGACAGCACATTTGCCTTTCCACACTCCTTCTTAAATTTTTTTTCCTTCATTTTTCCAGTATCCTGTTTTAGCACTGAACTCTTGATTTGATAGTCTGTGAGTGGTTAGACAAGGTCCAGTGAAATCAAAAAGCATCATGTCACTGGACTCTTCAGAAGTGCTGGATTAGCCCATTTGCCTACAATTTAAGAATGGATCCCTATCCAGAAAAGCACTTTAGCACGTGATAACAGTTAAGCATGTGCTTAAGTGCTTTTCTGAATCAGGGCCCATACAAGGAAGCACTTCGAGCAAATGTTTCCAGCTAGTTCAAGTAGTGTCCAACTTTTCCAGATATTTGATTTCTTCTAAAATATATAAGCAGAACTCTTTCCAATATTGAAAAGCCTCACTGAATTCTTCCCTTCAAACAATTGTTTGGAGGTTTTCTCTGTTATTGATATAAAGATTGATCCAAGTTGTAAAAGAAAAAATGTGTTTATGCAAATATTAAGTGCCTGAAAACTACACCACAGCTGTTTAGCTTTTGGATGAAAGTCTTGGCTTGTTGTATAAGACGCATCAGCATCTATGAGACTTCGAAAACATCTTTTGTTACATGGTTATTTAAGTGGAAATACTTTCTCCAAAATCTTCTCTTCCAGAACAAATTCAGATTTCTCTGCATCTATCATTTTAAAAGTATGAAAAGCTTCTTGGCATGTGTATTTCTTGTCAAAATGAATCTACAAGGAGATATTGACAATGAGGAACAAAAGTTTTGGGATAATTTAGGCCCTTAACATTTTGCAGCATAAGTCTGTGTTTTAATTACAGGAAAACCGCAACGGCAGCGAGAGGGTTCAATATGCCTGCAAGAGGTGGTCATCAAGTGCAAGGAGTGGAACAGGATGATTTCATTTCATATGTAAACATCAGCGATAAGAAAGAGAAGCTTCCTATGTTGCTTTTTTGTCTTTTGTTGCGTTAACTTCAGACCATGCATCATCTCTAATGAGCTTGATAAAGCATAGCAAGGAAAATGTGTCATAATTCATCATGATTTCCATTTCAAAAGTGACAGCCAGCTTCAGAAAATAGTCCATTTTACAACAAAAGAAAACCACTAAATGATAATGGAAACAATATCCTCAAATGAAAACTTCTAGTCCCCTCAGATCTGACTCCCATTATGGAAAAGTGGGCTTGATTTTGTTAACCATAGCCAGAGATCCTCTCTGGTTCATCTTGTAAAAAGAATATTTGATTTTTCTATGTTCACCTCAGAAAAAAACAGCACCCCAAATTTTATTGAGTAATAAGAGCTAGTATATGGAAAAAAGCA